>NC_088934.1:53185000-53320000 GCF_038396675.1 Hydra vulgaris
GTTTCTTTCCTTATTATTTAGAGTATTTCATCGCAGATTTTTGTTTTTTAATAAAATAGTTTCAACTTAATATTGCATGTTTTTTTAAATAGATTATTCATGCTGTAACTGGTGACGCTTTTTTTTTCTTTATTCTTTTTACAATTTGATGACAGCTGTTTTGATGTTTTAACAATTTAAATGCAATAAAAAATATCATTCATTATGAAGAACCTTTAAGCATTAATTTTTTTTTTTTTTAATGATAATTTTAAACGTTTGAAACCATTTTTCCATTTTTTTCTTATAATCTTTTAAAGGATTTACTTTTTAAGTTACTTTAAATAATGAATAAGTTAACAGTTAAATTAAATCTTCCCATGATTTAATTGCTTAATTTTTTTTATTTTCTTTCTATTTTTACAAGAGTTGTTTGACTTTCTAATAAAAGACTTGACTTTCTAATAAAAGCATGAAATGATTAAAAATTTTGATTTTAAAAAGATTACGTTACCTTGTTGAAACAATTTTTTTTTTCAACTATTTGAAAAAAATGTTTTTACAACTTAAAAAATATATTTTTTTTCAATAATTTAATTTCACTTTTCAACAACTTAAATAAAATTTGTTTATTTATATATCAATAATCATCAATCAATAAAAGCAATTTGTAAAAGCGTTTTGCATAACTTTAATTAAACGTTTAAAAGATAAGTTTTTAAAGTAATTTTTTTCAAATACAATTAAAAAGGTAACATAAAGAAATTTTAACTTCGAGTTTTTATAGTTTTATTTTAAAGTTAATTTGTTTTCTTTTTTGTAAGGAACTGTTTTGCTTATTCTTTAGTTTTTTCAATTTTTTTTCTAGTTTATGTTTAGCATAACATTTCTTTTTTCAGCACATTTTTGAAACATTTAAATTATCAAAACATCTTAACAGCCATGTTCAAGTTGTAAACAAAAAAATCATTTGCGTGGTCAGGAATAGCTTTCGATTGCACGCTGTTTCTGTCAATGCTTTATTTTGAAGAACTTAATTCCCGTCAGGCAAAATGTCTGATTACTGTGTAAAATAAATAACATACTGTAGATACATACAGGAAATTGATTTTCATTGATTTGTACATACAGGAAATTGATTTTCAAAAACATCTTTATGCTTTTAAATATGTGCATTTACATAAACTATTTAATTTATCGATTAATACATCATTATTTAATGTTCTGTATTTAAAAACAATTTGTGCCTCTTTTACTACTCTCATCTTATTTCTTAACTTGGTTTAAACCAGCCTTAAAAAAATATGTATATATACACACATAAATATATATATATATATATATATATATATATATATATATATATATATATATATACAGCCCTTGGAATTAGGATTAGCATTTAGCAATGCAAATCTAAAAAATTGCCGCCCTTATTTCTATTTTTTATGGTAAGGCCTTTGTGTATAAATTTTATTGCCTACCTCATGCCGACCTCTAACAATTTAAAGTCAGCAATTTAATGCCGACCTCAATTTCCTAATTCCGAGAGCTGTATATCTATCTATCTATCTATCTATCTATCTATCTATATATATATATATATATATATATATATATATATATATATATATATATATATATATATATATGCGGTAGTGGTGTAGTGGTAAAGCGCTCGCTTCATAAGCGAGAGGTTCCAAGTTCGATCCCCACCACGTCCCTGGTAGTACCGCGCTCAACTTGTTTCTCCGCGCAGCGGCCTTGTTCGTCGAGGTTCGTGTTTCAGAGTTATAGAGTTGAGAGAGGGTTATAACCACTTTTAAGTAGCCTCCTTATCTGTAGTGGCCTTCTCGGCCTTGAGGAGGTGAATAACAAATATATATAAATATAATAAATAAATATATATATATATATATATATATATATATATATATATATATATATATATATATATATATATATATATATATATATATATATATATATATATATACACACTTATATATATACTATACATGAAAATGGGAGAGAGTTCTAAGGGGTTGAGGTGCCAGGAAAAAAACTAGACCAATAAAAGTTTTTGAGCATACAGAGTCAGATACAGTAAAAGAATGAAACTTTACTGAATGACGAGTCAAGCGAAGGTTGACTCGTCATTCAGTAAAAAACGAGTCAGGAGTATAAAGTTGAGTCATAAAGATCAAAAGAGCAAATTTAGATGTAAGTTATCGAGAAGATCATTAATGTAGATAATAAAAAAAAAATAGGACCAAGGATAGAACTGAGACATCAGCCCAAGGACTGTCAAAAAGAAAATCACAAAAAGAATCCTAGTCAGCTTTAGGGTAGTAGTAAATAGTGTGATGATAGGAAGAGTTCAAAAAGGAAGAGCAAGATGAAAGATTTAAAGAGACTATTGCATCGTCACAACAACATAGAGAAGAAAAAGGAGAAACTGAACCCAAGCTAGGATCAGAGACCAGACATAAATCAAGGAGAGAAGGTAAATGATTAGGATTGTCAGTAAAATGAGTCGCAAAGTTAACTATCTCAGTATGAGATTGAGAAATGCAGAAGTTATAGGCTTTAGTGCCAGCAAGGTCAGTGGCTTTAGAGCTAAGCTATTCAGTGTGATAAGTACTAAAGTCCCCAATAATAACAATATTGACAGAGGGGTAAAGAGAGAGGGCATGGTCAATTTGATCAGAAATTGTGCAGTCTTGGGAAGAAGGAGCCTAATAAAAAACAAGAAGAAAGTTGATAGAGTGAAGAGGTGTTAAATGGAAGCACATAAAAGAACAGTCAAAGGATTTGAACATAATTCAGGTGAATTGATGCATATGTATACCCCAAGCTAAGCATGTGACTGTTGGAGTCTTTGCAAATCAAAGGATAGTACCCATCAACACTGAGATCAGAGGAAGGAATAGCAGAATTTAAATTAGTCTCACTAATAGCAAGCAAGTCTGGTGAATTTAGCAAGAGGTAAGATTCAACTGATGGAAGGTTGCTTCGCAGACCACAAATATTAGTAAAATATATATACTAAAATAGTTAGGTGATGGGGATGGCTTTTTATGTTTAATGTTTTGGGTTACTTTTGGCATGTTTTAATGTTTTAAAGAGAACTTGTTTAAGTTTAAAGGAAAATAAGTTTAAAGAGAAGTGCAAGTTCTTATTGATTTAGTATTGAAAAATATTTTAAGTTTTTGTTTTGATTGTTTTATATATGTATTTAAGAATAATTTTACTACTAAAAAATAATTTTACACAAACGCTTACCTTATGCGGTATCTTAATTGAATCATAGCAAAAGACATCATCAATTACTTTTGTTATTATTTATTATTTGTAAAAGTACACATTATTTATGATCAATTTAAATTGTTTACAACTTTTTCTCTAATATATTTTATGAATATTGATTAGATTCAGTGTTTTTAAAGGAAAAAATGTTCACACTTTTTAAACTAATATAAAGTATCATTAGTTAATATTTTTAACTTTTTAAATATTACAGATGAATGAATAATAAAAAATAGTTAACAATTTATAATTAATGCTACATAAGTGTCATTTGTTAAAAATGTTAGTTTTAACTGCATCTTTAAAAAAAAAATTCTGGAGAAAAAAAGAACACAATAACGTTATTCAAAAACAGTTTCTTTTATTTTAATTAAGTTTTTTTAGGTTTAATTTTTTTCAACTTTCTCATAATTTAGTTTAATTTTTCAGCGCATTTTTGAAATAATCAAATTATATATAAATAATTAAATATATATATGTATATATATAAATATATATATTTAAACAACTTTAAAAAGTATTCTACACAATAGAGTGCTCAATGTTCTTAAAAGAACAGAGCAATTATATATTAGTAGAAAATCACTTAACTAAATTTTTCCATTTGACACTGTGTTTCATCAACAAAGATTCATCAGAAAATTTTCTGATGAATCTTTGTTGATGAAACACAGTGTCAAATGGAAAAATTTAGTTAAGTGATTTTCTACTAATATATATATAAATATATATATAAATATATAAATATATATATATATATATATATATATATATATATATATATATATATACATATATATATATATATATGTATATGTTTATACATACATACATACATATAAAATATATATATATATATATATATATATATATATATATATATATATATATATATATATATATATATATAATATATATATATATATATAAAACGTGCAAAAATCAGCTTTTTGGTCTCGGCAAATGTATGCTGAGGACTTGACTACAAAAGTACTATTTACCTCGGCATTACCATGACAACATTTTAATAATTAAATTTAAACTTTACGTTTTTAATAAAGTATTTTCTTATAATTTCATAAATGAAATTGAATAAAAAATGGTTTTTATAACACAATACAATATTTGGTTTTAAAATGATTACTTTTATATTTTTTTATCATAATATTGGTCTTCTTTTTAAAAGTTATTTAATATCTTTTTTTAACAAATCTATAATAGTAAATGACTATAAAAATTAATAAAAAAAAATGAGGTGCCTATCTGCAAATCATGATAAGTTGCAATTCGCAGATGGGTTTATTTTGATAAATTGTCTCTGTAACTTTTTGCCAAGGCAATTTATCAAAATACTACTAACTCCTTAGCAAAAATCTCGCCATATCTCCAGTGCTGAGGCTAATTTCGCACACTGTATAAATATAAATAAATAAATAAATAAATAAATATATATATATATATATATATATATATATATATATATATATATATATATATATATATAACACACACACACACACATGCACATATAAATGCATATATATACAGGCTCTGACAGAATTGATAGCCAATAGCCTGTGCCTGTTTCCACACCTGTGTTAGTCAACTTATATTGGCAAATAAAGCCACTTAATAAAAAAATACCACTTCTCTGGTAATACTACGCTTAAATTGTTTCTCCGCAGAGTGGCCTTGTTCATCAAGGTTATTTTTTCAAGAGTTATAAAGTTGAGAGAGGGCTGTAACCACAACTAAAGGAGCCTTCTCGACTGTAGTGGCCTTGGGGAGACGAATTAAAATAATTTTTTTTTTAATTTCAACTCACCTTCTCTAAATTTCAGCAAAGCTATTAAAATATTATATACAGAACATTAAATAATGATGTGTTGATGAATTATATCAGTAATACTGATATAAGATATAACTCTACTGAAATGTCTTTTTTCAATTGAAATGAGTGCTTTTTCAATTGAAAAAGTTGATTTAACATGGCTTATGTAAAAAAGAAAGGAGATTAAACCGAAAAAACTATGTATATTTTAGTTTTTTTTAAAAAAACCTGGTTTCGTTTTTTTTATAGAAAAAATGGTTTTTTTTCAACCTTGGTTACTTTATTTAAAAGTGTTTCGCTAATATGAAAACATCAGTTAAAGATGGTATTTACACACACACACACACACACACACACACACACACACACACACACACACACACACACACACACACACACACACACACACATATATTAGGATAATAACTATAATAATTTTTTTTTACAAAATTTTGATGTCATTCAAGAAACAACTGTATGCAGATGACAAACTGTATGCAGATGTCAATAGCAGCATCAATTTTTAAAAAATTAAAAAAAGTTCCTCCACCTTTTGTTCACATATTGCACATTTGACTTTCGGTTTCAATTTCACAATGAATTTTTATATGACATCTAGATTGCTTTTAAGCAGATTTCAGTCAGCTGTTTACATCTGTTTATAAACAAGGGATTTACAGACTTAGTTGATCTTATTTTATTTTGCACGGAGCATGTTCACTATATATAATTATTTTATTGTTTGTACAATTATTTTATTATAATTTTATATTTTATTTATTTTCTGATTCAGGTGTAAATATATAATGTATATTCTTGAATATATTGAAACATCATGGAATATTTTTGAATATTTTGGTTAAATTTCATTTTCAGTGCAAAATTGCAAATCTTAAAGAAAGAAAGAAAAGTGCAGACATTTAAACCAAAACAAAATACCTCATAGAAATTCTAGCAACAGTGTAAAGTCAAACAGGTGAAATTGGATAAAAAATCTCTTCTCCAAATTCACCTGTCTGACTTTACAAATCTCACACAGATGCCAACAAACAGCCAAATTAAAAAATTTCACTTTTTTGTTCAATAGCAAGAAACTGTGACTCAATTGAATAAAAATAATAATGACAAAAATTAAAAAAAAAACATCTGATAAATTCACTGCAACACTTTCTCAGTTATTTGATGCCATCAACATTAATAGAGAATGGAAAAGCATGGAGGATTAATTATATTAATTATTAATTATATATATTTTTCGTCGTTAATAGTATTTACAATAACAATGTTCATGAATAAAAAACAATATATGACAGGGGCAAAAAGAAGACTATAGTTGCCTTGTCACTAAACCCCGTAATAAATATACTGTAAATTACAATGCTAATGAAAACCGTAAAAGTTACATATGCTATAAATTATTTTTTTTTATTAACGCTTAAGTTTACTTACTAAAAAGACCAACAATAAAGAAGAAAAACAAACAAACAAACAAACAAAAAAAAAACAAAAAAAAAAGACAAAACAAAAAAAAATAAAAAAAAATAAACAGAAACAAGACTAGAGACAAGATTATTTATCATATTTATGTATTAGAAAACACAATCTTAGTAATAAACAATTATTAATACTAAATCATTAATAATAGTACTCTCATTTTAAACGCTTCAGAAGAAATTTAGTTCATTGTCGTTTAGTAAAAGATTTTGCTTAAGTTTAGTTTTAAATTGATTAAGCGAAGAAAGTGGTTTAAGATCATTATTTAAAAGTGTATTCCAGAGTTTAGGTCCTCGGTTTGTGATTGAGTATTTAGTGGCAGAATAGTAGGTTTTGGATTGAGTATAGTTATTATTTGAAAATCTTGTGCTGTATATGTGATTTATTTTTTTAAATAAAGAGTTGAATAAATATAGTGCCATTTTTTTATCAAGTTTAAACATAAATATAAGAACATGATAGAGATTTAAATTATAAACATTTAGAATATTAAGTTTACTAAAAAGTATTTTTGAATGAGAGAAGCGATTTTCATATGTAATAATCCTAATGGCGTGTTTTTGTTTACATAGAAGTTTACTTAGCTTTGTAACATTGGTGCTGCACCAAGCAATGTTAGCATAGTTTAGGTAACAGTGTATAAATGAAAAGTATATGTATTTAAGACAAGATTGGTTTAAGACCTGTTTAGCTTTATACAGTATACCAATATTTTTAGAAACCTTATTCTCAACAACACTTATATGTTCTCTCCATGTAACATTTTCATCGAGTAGTACGCCCAAAAACTTTGACGATATTTCCCTTTTTATTATATTTTTATCAATAAAAAGATTTGGAAGTTTAAGTGGAATATTTTCTTTTTTATGAACACGATGGAATAATGTGTATTTAGTTTTAGTAATGTTTAAAGATAATTTATTGGCTTTAAACCATTGGGTTAGGTTATCAAGTTCTTTGTTAAGTGGTAAAAATAAAATATTAATGTCTTCATGAGAATAAAACAAATTCGTATCATCGGCGAATAAAGTTGTGTTTAAAATATTAGAAAATTTATATAAGTCATTGACATAAATTAGAAACAAAAGGGGCCCTAGAACTGATCCCTGGGGAACACCGCATGTAATAATCATATTATCCGTTTTACCACCATCGTAAGAAATATATTGCTTCCTATTAGACAAATAACTTTTAAACCAAGCCAAGTTAGAATTTTTGATGCCATAGAACTCGAGTTTGGACAAAAGAATTAAATGATCGACAGTATCAAAGGCTTTATTTAGATCTATGAAAACACCTAAAGTATATTTTTTTTCATTGAAACCTTTAAATATATCGTGGACAAGATGTAAGATTGCGTGATCAGTAGAATGACCAGATTTAAAACCAAATTGTTTATTGTACAAAATATTATTTTGGATTAAGAAATAATAGAGTCTATTATACATAATTCGTTCAAGAACTTTTGAAATACATGTAAGAACAGAGATCGGCCTATAATTAGTAACGCCACTAGGATCGCCTGATTTGAAAATAGGGACCACCCTAGCAATTTTTATTTTTTCTGGAAAAACTCCCTCTTTTAAAGATAAGTTGAAGATACACAAAAGCAGGATTGTAATCAGTTTTATTGAATTTATAATGATGTTACCACTTATATTGTCGACGCCTATACTTTTTTTGGGCTTAATCGAAGAGACTGCGCATAGTAATTCTTCTTCAGTTAGATTATCATTAGGCATAATATTAGTTTTATTAGAGACTAAGTATGCATCAAAGTTGATCTTAGAGGATTCAATTTTTGATGCTAAAGACGGACCAATATTAATAAAAAATTTATTAAGTGCTTCAGCCACTAATTCTTTTTCTATAACATAGTTGTCTTTGAATTTAAGAATTTTCGGAAAATTATTTCTCTCTGGATTATTTTTACCAATAACTTCGTTAATTATGCGCCAAGTACCTTGAGGATCATTTGAATGCTTATTTAGTTGATCTGAATAGTAGTTTTTTTTTGATCTTTTTATAATTGACTCAAAGAGTCATTTGTAGTTTTTATAATTGCTTTCATTACGTAGGGTTTTTTTTTTAAGAAATTTATTATACAATCTTTGTTTTATTTTAGAAGATTTAAGGATACCCTTAGTTATCCAAGGATTTGATAACGTTTTTGATTTAACTAATTTTGTATTTTCAGGAAATGCTTTGTTATAATATTTATAATATTCTGATATAAATATATCGTAGGCTTTATCAGCGTTTAGATTCAATAACAAGTCATCCCATTTAACACTTGATAAAAGGTCATGAAAATGGTTAACTGAAGAGTCGTTTATTATTCTTGTTTTTATTTTTTTATTTTTTTGGCAGTCACTTTTATTATATTTTTGAACAACGATGAATATGGGAAAATGATCAGAAATATCTGTTTTAAATATTCCTGTTTTTATCTTTATATTTATGAAGTCATTGGTGATAATTTGATCTATCGAAGTTTCACTTTTGTTGGTTATGCGAGTAGGTTTGTTGATGACAGGAATGTAGCTATTTTCAAAAATGACGTTGAAAAATTGTTTAATGTTTTTATTTGAGTCATAATCCAAAATATTGAGGTTCAGGTCACCAACCATGTAAACAGTTTTTTTTTTAATATAATTATTTTTAATGACGTTTCTAGAGGATAAAGAGCTCTACCAGAGACAAGTTAAGAGTGGAGGAAAGATTGGTTATTTAAAGGTCAAACAAGTCCCTTTAGAATTAATCCACCCAAAAAAACAAATCTGACTATGAAAAGTTCAGCCTTAGGCCTTTTCTCAATTGCAATCCTCACAAACACATAAAACTGTATCAAATTCTTAGGATTCTGAAACCTCTACTTTTTCACCCAAGTCATTAAACTCTTCCTCTATATCATCTTCTCCTAAATGCAAACTGAAATACCAAAGGGCAAGCACTTATGGATTTACTAGTACTGAAAAGTAAGATTTCTACACATAAAGCACATGATATTCTAGCAAACATTGCTGAACAGATTCATATTGTGCAGGTTTTAAATCAGGTGGGTGTCTGGAAACAAGTAATCTCAGAAGGACAGAAAATGAAAACCAAAATTATTCAAAAACTTCAAAGCATATATTGTTGTTAGATTGATGGTAAAAGATTGCAAGAGGAAAAGTATCAAGTAGTTCTGCTGAAAAATATGACAACTGAAATCAAACTTGGCATCCTTAAATATGAGATTGAGTCTGCTGTGGCCATTCACAAAGAACTACCTCAGGTAATAAATGAGCATGTCATTTTGTTATTCAAGAGCCAACTAGCAAATTCAAATACTCGTTCATTGACAAATTAAAAGAAAACTGTCTCTCTTCAGGCTAATTTCCACGTTGTTACAACAGATAATTTTAACAGAGGCAAGAACCCTGGAGGGTGAGATGAAATCAAGTTTTTATATAAACTATATCAGGCATATCATCATTATAAACAACTTTTTGCTGGCCTCGAATCACCAGGGTAAAACACAAATTTACATTAGGCAAGATGGAACTCACATGCAATATATATTTTTATAATATTCTTTCTAATACCAGAATGGCACAGCATCCTTTCTCCTGCATGCAACTTCTTCAGCTAAGAATGGGCAAATATTTGGTTCCACTCACAACACAACAGTGAAGCACCATTCAATGAACTGCTTAGCTTACTCATCAAGATAAAATGCAAGAAAGCAATCAAATGTTTAAAAAAGCCTTTGATCAACTAAGGAGTCATTAATTTAACCGAGTTGCTAAACATGCCAGAAAACTGATGAAGTAACCAGACAAGAATTCAAGAGAAATTGAATTTTTGAATCAGAAGTTCATGGGAAAAATTTTTTTTTTTTAATTTTTTGTATATTTTGTACAAATAACTTACTGTTTTGTATCTTATTTATTAATAAAAAATGCTTAGTTATTACCATTACTTTTTTGAATAATGCTAACAAAATCAAAATATCTTTTCAATTTTTTTTTCCAAAAAAAAAAAAAAAAAAGGAGGGGAAGGGGGGAAGGAACTTTAATATATATTATATATATATATATATATATATATATATATATATATATATATATATATATATATATATATATATATATATATATATATATAAATATATATATATATATACATATATATATATATAAATATATATATATATATACATATATATATATATTTATATACATATGTATATATATATATATATATATATATATATATATATATATATATATATATATATATATATATATTAGTAGTAGAAAATCACTTAACAAAATTTTTTTCGAATTAACACTGTGTTTCATCAACAAAGATTCATCAGAAATGCATTTCTGATGAATCTTTGTTGATGAAACACAGTGTTAAATGGAAAAAAAATTTGTTAAGTGATTTTCTACTACTAATATAATTGCTCTGTTCTTTTAAGAACATTGAGCACTCTATTGTGTAGAATACTTTTTAAAGTTGTTTAAATATATATATATATATATATATATATATATATATATATATATATATATATATATATATATATATATATATATATATATATATATATATATATATATATATATAGATAGATAGATAGATAGATAGATATATAGATTACTTATATTTGAAAACAAAACCAAAAACCAAAATATTTACATTAGCATTTCTTGATCCTCCAGAACTTTAATTACAGATCTAAGTTCTCTTTTTAATACTTCACACTGCTTTAATTTCTTTTCCAACAATTGAATATTTTTTTTTTGAAAAAAAATTCTTCGTTCTTCCTCAAACAATTTGATTTTCTGGGTATCATCATGATGATCATTCTACAAAATATTCAAAAGATACTATTTTAAATCTTTTTCTTTTCTTTTTTTTTTTTATTTGAAATTTATTACTATAAATCTATTTATTTCATTTGAAATTTATTTTTCAGCCTTTACCTTTTTTATTTTAGCAATCTCTAATGAATCAACAAAACTATGATTTACTGAAATGGTACTGGGGACATTACTACGGATATTTATATCACTTGTAACTGATTGAATCAAAGAATCATCAGTAAAATCATTAGTTTGATTCATAGTATTTTCTTATTTATTGATTTTTATATATCTTTTTAAGGTTTACTAACTTCAAACCAGAAAAAATAAAACTAAAGCTGTTTAAAATACAATTTAAACATTAAAATTAATAAGTTTCTTTCAACTTTCAGCTTTGAAATGTTTACAAAATGATGCATTTTTAAAATGCTGTACAAGAGAAACAAGAATTGGTAACTTTATCTTAAATAAAAGATTGTATTGATTGTCTTTATAAAATATTTATACTATTTTAAAATAATAAATATGAAAGGTTAAAAATAATAAACAATACTTAATAAAAAATATATGTTTAAATTTTTTAACAAAAAGAAATTTTTTTTTGTTGATATTTATAAAAATTTGTTGTAGTCAAATGTTGTGAATAGTAGTAAATCTATTACATTGTCAGACTGTTTAAGTATAAAAAAGGAGCTATGAAATTTTAATTTTTGGGGTTTTTAATTAACTTAGGCTATCTAATAGTCAAATAACAGCAAATATATATAAGTTAAGGAAATCCAAGGAAAAAAGCAATTAATATACAAATTTGACATTAGTAAAGAAATTTAATAATGATTGGGGTGGTGGAATTGTAAACAAATTTACGCAAAAGGTTTTGAACATTTTCTCTAGTAAAATATGTTTATAATTTATAAGTAAACTTTAATTTATTATTATTATTTCTTTTTAGCTTCCTTGTTTTTCTTTTGTCTGCACCTATTTGGTGTTTTATTATTTGTTTGTTTATTTATTATTAATTTGAATTTAATAGTTATAAAATAAAATTTCAAAATCAAAAAAAAAATATATATTTCATTTTACATCAGATTATATATTTCAGAATATTAGTTCAGAATAATTACTTCAGAGTAATAAATAATGAAATTAATTAATGAAACTAACAAATAAAACAGTAAATAAATTTAATTTTAAAAATATCAAATATAAAGTTATGATGTATTTTAGTGATTTACTTAAATAAATAATATCAGATTTAATAATTGATTGAATAATCAATGCCTTCGAGCGTTCCAAAATAAATCAATAAAAAACAACATTAAAGAGTAATAGGTACAGTTATCAGCATAAAAAACATAAATGTTTTAGACTTTGTTTATTTGTTTCAGAACTAATAATGATAATACATTTATGAAGTTCTATATGAAAAATAATAAATTTCTGCACATAATTCAAGAGTATTATACTTTCTCGCGGTAGAATTAATACAGAAATACTATTTTCCAAAAAAAAAAAAAATATCTTAATATTAAAAAACTATTGTTAACATGTTAATAATAATATTTTTTTAAATACTGTTAGCATTAATACTATTTATTTAACAAATAGTATAATATATATATATATATATATATACATATATATATATATATATATATATATATATATATATATATATATATATATATATATATATATATATATATATATATATTAGAATAAATTTTATTCTAACTTTTATTTTCATAATTATAATTACTATTTTTAATACTATTAGTATTACTAAGATATTGGTTTTTTGTTATTAACAATTGCTTGTTAATAAGCAATAGTATATAAAAAAAAGTTAAAAAAGGATTTAAGGTATTAAAAAAATATTTAAACAAAGTTAATGGAAATTATGACCAATGAAGTGAAATTGATAACCAACAACAACAACAACAACAACAACAACAACAACAAAAACAGAAACAACAACAACAACAAAAACAGAAACAACAACAACAACAAAAACAGAAACAACAACAACAATAAAAATAATAATAAAAATAATAAAATTAACAATAATAATAACAATAGCAGCAAGAACAACAATAATAATTTATTTATGGTAATATTATCTACGATGTAAACTTTAAAATTCAAAAAACAAAATCTAACCTCGAGTTAAACTTTGAAACAAAAACGCTTTAGAGAAAAACCAATATCTCCAAAATTCTTAGGTATTTAGTGAAGTTACTTCAAGGTATGTTCTACTTAAAACTTTAGTATGTTATAGCTTAAGTATATCCATATCCATTAAGTTAAATTATAAGTAGTACATAATGATGGTAGTACTTAATGTATGATAATGGTAGTACTTAATGTATGATAAGTAGTACTTAATGATGTCTATACTGATGGATTAGTTTTAATAAGCATTAAATGTTTAATTAATTTAATGTTTAATTAATGATTAATAAGCATTTAATGTTTATACTTAACAAATTGCTTTACTAATTTTTTTGTTCATTTTCATAGAAAATCTAAAATCGTTTTAGAGCTCTAAAATGCGGTCGTTTGGATATTAGTAGTCTTACGAATATCTATATGTTTAGATATTAGTAAGCTAATCAAAATCTAGATACAAGTAAGCTACTGAAGAAAACAGACGTAACTGTAGTAACCGCATTTTCCGGTCATTCGGTAAAATTAAAAAAAACAACTTTATATGAGACGCTGCACAGTAGGGTACATCGCTAAAATCATTTTGATTAAAATATTACGGCGTACTAATATTCCTAAGTAAAATTAAATTTTAATTTGAGTTTCTTTTTTGTGTTTTTTGATTTGAAAATGTTTTGGTAAGGCAATTGAGACTTTTAGTTATACATTTTACAGTTTATTGTAAATAGTTACCCGTTTTTTGAGAATGTGTTGTAACAACTGTATAATTCTCAAGGTGAGTAATACTTACCTAGAAAAATAAATACTAGTTATCAAAATATCATAAAGTTTGTTTTTATAATGCGTATTGTGCATATTCAGCGATTATGCATATTGAACATATATAATAAAATGAACTATGTGATAAAAATTTTTTTTGTTATTATTTTGACCTTATGGTGATGTTTCATCTTTTTCGGGGCTTAATGAAAAGACTAATATTGTCTTCTTCTAGCCCCAGTCATGTACATTTTTTTTTTATAAACTACGATTGTAAAATTACAATACGGTTGTAACATACATTGTTATCTTAAATACATGTTTTTGTTAAGGAAAGATATTTTCAAAACAAAGAAACGAAAGAAGCAGAATTTTATGCAGTTTATATACCCGAGAATTCAAATTTACTTTGTTTATATACTAGAAACGTTATTTATAAAAAAGACTTTAATCACAAGTACTTTTTAATAATGTGTATTTTTTAATTTATTTCTAATAACAGTATTAACAATGAGTAACTATACGTCGAATGTGAAAACTAGACATAGTTTAGCAACTAAATTGTCTACTTTTGTTGGAAAAGGTAAAGAGTTTGTTTTGTTGGAGGTACCCACAAAAAGATCAGTAATTCAAATGGGTATTCTTCTAAAGGTTAGCTTTTATTAATTTTTTTTAACTTCTAGAAAAGAAATAGAATTTGAATGTAGAAAAAGTAACTTTGCTACAAAAGAACTAAGCAGAGAACTTGCTAAACTGGTGACAGCTCAATGGTTCACAGCAAATAGTATGTTTAAACCACCAGTTACAATTTAGGAAAAATCAATAGCAGAAAAAATAAGCAGACTATGGTTTAAAATATCTAGGTTTTTAAAAAACACAAAACCATCCTAAGAAGCAACCAACAAAATAACTAATGAGCTTGATAGTCTCTCTGATATCATATCATGTACTCATACAATCATTATAAGCACAGAGGCAGCAGCATTTTGCAATGATCCCAAAAACTGCAAATTAGGTGCACATGTTTATTGTTCATGCCCTCTATTACAAAAAGTTCCTGTACTTGATCTTCTTTGGCTTCGTAATCAGAGGCTTAAAAAGAAAGAGATTTCTACTATGCAAATTGGTTTATGTGATTATAAAGAATCGGTTCGCCTACGGAGTAGAGAAAATAAGAAAAACATTCAGGAAGAAGCTGCAAGAAAAAGGGAAAAAAAGAAAATGAAAGAAAATATGAGTTTAATAAATTTCAGGTTAGCTCAATTAGCATGAATATAATTCTTTAATTGTTTTAAAACATTTATTACCGCAATCTAAGAAAGTCTTTAAAACTAACTTTTAAATGTTTAATATATATTAAAATTTTTTTAATTTAAAATTTATATATTCTATTATATATAATATTACTTACCAATATTGGTAAGTAATAATGTTATATTATAGAAACTGCATGTTTAAAAAATTTAGAATCCTGAACTTGTTTTCAATCTGCATGAAGAAAACAAAAATGGTATTGATGATACTGATGATACATACAATGTAAATACTGCACAACTAAAAAACGAAACAAAAACTTTGGTCGACAAGTTGCTTGAAAAAAAACTAGGAAAATTTGCATCACTGGTTACAAGATACTTAAAAAAACCAAGTCTAAAGTAAAACAAAATGACTATAACACATGCGGCATCAGCTGCAATAAGATATAATATTTCTAATGTTGGTGGGGCTGCTATAATCACTGGTATAATAAAAGATTTTATAGCTGCAGGTTATCTTTCTCCTAATATGTCATACCTTTCTGTTGACCCAAATAAAATGCGAAGGGCTAAGAATAATGTAATGAAAGAAAATACAATTATTGAAGCTAATAAATGTAGTAACGAAAATATAATTGGAATTGCTTATGATGGAAGAAAAGACTGGACCAAAACGTTAATTTCAGATAAATACGGAAAACTTCACCCTAGAGTCATAAAAGAGGAACATATAAGTGTATCTTGGGAGCCAACTGGACGTTATCTTGCTCACATCACACCAGAGCCTGCCCTTCATTCGGAAAAACCTGCAAAAAAAATAGCTGAAGCACTCTATGATGTGCTTGAAAAAAACAATGCAACTGAATCATGCATAGTAATAGGTGGAGATTCAACTAATATCAACACAGGATGGTCAGGGGGAATTCATGCCCATCTTGAAAAAATGTTTGGACATATATGCTATTGGGCGATTTGCATGAAACATACAAATGAACTCAAGCTACGACATTTAATTATATCCCTTGATGGTCCGACAAGTAGCAAGGACGGATTTACAGGATCAGTTTGCAAAAACCTTAAGTATGTAAATGATATGACAATAAATTATAATTTTACACCCCTGCCAGATGGAGAGGAGCTTCCAATACTTGATGAGAAAGACATAAAAAGTTTATCTACTGATGCTTATATCAGTTAAAGATATGTAAATGCTATCAAGTCAGGAAAACTTTCTCCGGATCTCGCAAATCTAAAATGTGGATCACTCTCATTCTCGCTGGCGTACAACAGGTATAGCTTTGATGTTTTTGTGGACAAGAAATCATAACCTTAAATACAGTGAGCTGGAGATCTTGAAGATATTAGTTTAATTTTGTGTCAAAATGTATTTCAAACTTTATTTTGAAATTTCTTCCAAACATCTGCTGGAGGACGGACCAAGACACATTTTGCTTGAACTTAAAATTCTTAAGACAATGCCAGTCAATGTGGCGAATATTATTACACCTTATATACGAACTGGGGCTTGGTACAGCCATAGTGAGTGTATTCTGGTTTCACTCTTGACTAGCTTTAATAAAAATGAAAGAAAGTTTGGTGTTGATAAGGTTTTACAAATTGGAGGAAATAATGAGCTTGGAGACACTGCTGTTCGAAAAAGAATATCTTTAAAAATTAACCTTGACGCTACTATTCTTCAAGAATTAATTTCTTGGAATGTAAACGATTTTTATGAACCAATATTTACATGTAATCTTTCTAAAGTGGAGGTCTCCAAATTCATTGAAAATCCATTGAAAATTCCTAAATTCAGCATTCACACTCAAGCAACAGAACGCTGCGTCAAAAGCGTGACGGAAGCATCTGCCATTGTTTACGGCCAAGAAAGAAGAGATGGATTTGTTAGAACAAGAATGATACACAGGGAAGAAATTCCTACCTTTAAATCAAAGAAAGATGTTCTTGAAATAATTTAACTAAGAAATAAAACAAAATTATACATTTTGTATTTTTTTCATTTTTTATTCAAAACTTTAACCTGTAAAACTTGAAAACCGCTTCTAATGAGAAGTACTTTTTTAATAAAATATTTAACAAAAAATAGTTTTGAAAATAGTTTTAAACCATTTAGCAATTTAAAAAATATGAGGTTGAGTAATTTTTAGATTAAAAATTCTTTACCCTACATTAGGGACGATGACATAAATTTATTTGTTCCGAGGTGGCTCAGGGGGTTTGGGAGGGGAAGGGTGTTCCCATGCTCTTATCACTAAGAAAAATTAATCAATTTCTGACAAAACAACGCTCTTTGACATAAGTATAAAAATAAAATAATTTAGAATTTGCACTTTTCTAAAAAAATTAAAATTGTTATAAATAATGATATATTGCGTATCTAAAAGTGTCAATTGCCTTACCAAAACGTTTTCAAATTAAAAAACACTAAAAGGAAACTCAAATTAAAATTTTATTTTACATAAGAAAATGAGTACGCGCTTTGAAAAATAGTGATTTTCATAAATTATGGTACCAAGCGATGCACCCTACTGCACAGTTCTATTCTAGTAGCGATTTTCAACTTTTTTTTTAGTAAAACCATTTGTCTTATCTTTATTAGAATATAAAACTATAATGTGCAAATTTTGAAAGTTGCTAGTCTTCCCTTTTGATTTATTTAATTCCCTTAGATTTTATTTTATTTAATTATTTTACTTATAATTCATAATGAAACATATACTTGCAGGGCCGACAACACAGGGAGGGAGTGGGGGAAGGGGCAATTACTTTTTATCTGCAGGACCTTCTTTTTTTTTTTTTTCGAGAAAGTTCAAGATATACATGACTTTTTAAAAAATTTACGATTGTGCCCCCGATTACGATGAGTTATGTAATTAACAAACTTTTAAAATGAGTGTTTCATAAAAGCTCCTTTTCTAGAAAAGCTCGTAAAGTCTTTGTATAACGTCAGAAAAACTTAATATTAAATCCAGATAAATTTTTTTTTCTTTATTGTGTTTAATTGTTTGATTCGTGAACTGTGGCTTAAAAACAGAATTTAAAAAAATATTATCCTTTATTTTTCTTATTATTTTTATTTTGATGATGTTTAGAAGAAGAGGGGGGGGGAGGGGATATATAACCAGTAAACTTTTTTTATAATATACCCCAGCATCATGAAGTCTCTGTGCGCCCCTGCCTGTAAAAATGAATAAAGTCTTATATTTTAAATAGTTGTATAAGAGTAAACTAAGTATATTTTGTTCTAAATATGTAAAACTTCTTAATTATTATTATAAAAAGTTTTCTATTTAAGTATTGTACTATTTACGTTTTTTAGCTGAATAATTAGATGAACTTCTGTAAATAAAACATTTATAAAAAAACACGGTTTTAAATGTTGCAACTTAGAATTAGATAAACAGTTAATAAAAAACAATTTCAGATAATTTTGATTTAATTTAGAAAAAAAAATCATCTTTTTATCTTGAAAACTTTAAATTAACGCAGAAAAAATAAATAAACTGCTGCTTTGTTAATTAACAAAAAGAAATTGTTATTTTTTTCTTCCAGAAACGTGAGTTATTTCGTTACAAAAGGAGTCGTCCATAAATTACGTCACACAATTTCTATTCATTTTTGACTTCTCCCTCCCACTTTCTTTACTCTTCTCCACCTATGCACAATATCGTAACACTTTCGTAACAAGTCCTGTATGAGTCGTCACAAAACCACTAAACCCCTTACTCCTGAAGCATGACGTATTAATGGACGTCCTCAAGGCTAAAAATTATAACTGTTTTAAAAACTTGAATGAAAAATTATTCAGCCGGATGGTTTTTCCTGATGCCAGCCAGCATTCATAAGTGATAACTAGGGTTGAAAATTTCCGGGAAATTTCCAACCCTAGTTAAAACTAGGTCCGTAAAAAGTACCGTTTCTTAAAAATAAAAAAAAGGAGTCCTTAAAACCTAAAATTCACTCAACTGAATTGTGTCAAATACCAAACTAGTCGACTAAATTCATCAAAAAACCGACTATAACTTAAAATTCACCTTCTTTGAGTGGCTAAAACAACCTCTTCGTCCACACACCCTACCCCTAAAATCGTATTAGTATGCAATCTGTACGCATAAAAAATCTTTGTTTCTTTAAAACACTCTACAAAAATAATACACAATAAAACTTATCAATCTAAATAAAACTATATAATTTGTATTTTTATGAATATTTTACATTGTAGTTGATAGAAGCAAAGCTGGAAATATGTTATAACTAGAGATGTGCCGGGTACCCGGTTCGGACCCGGGGACCAGGAAATCGGCTGTTTTACCGGGTACCCGGTAATGCCCATTTTATCTTAAATTGATTTTTCTTTTAGTTTCTACCAATAAACTTCAAACAATAAACTTCTTGATAAAATTCTATGAGCGTTATGTAGTCGATAACCACAAAGTTCTATTAACTTAAAACAATCTCACTTTAAATATTTTTAAATATATTTTTGCAAAAAAATTTATACGGATACTAAAACTGTAACGCTAAATAAAATAATTTGAGAATACGAATAAAATGAATGGGGTAAAAAATATTTAATAGCTTCTTTTTATTCTGTTAAAACACAAGATAATTTTTCTTCTTTCGATTGCTGACAGCGCTTTTCATTTGTATCAAGCACAAATCATAAAAGTTGAGATATAAGGTAAATACTTTATTTATATTTTATATTTTAATTTAATTTATTTTTTAGATATTTTTTATATTTTAATTTCGAGCGTTTTATTAAAAAAATTATCGTTTTATATAAAATAATTGAATTGAGAAAACGTATGATATCAAACGTACTTTCATTATCTTTATAGAAATTTTATTTGAAAGAAAAATTATGAATAAAAAAAGTATAGCGTGGAAGTTTATTGATATAAGCACGACTCCTCATATGAGCAAGTGCAAAAAGTCTTATAGAACTACAGCAATTGTAAAACATTTGCTTTTAAAGCACTCCAAAGAGTTTGAACTTGCGGGGAAAAATAAGGTTTAATCATTTCCGTCTATTTTTGAAACCTCCGTTGCTTCTACCACCAATACAGTACAAAGTAACATTATTCAGGCTTTAAACAAAAAAAAACTATGGAATATTGATGACATTAGATCTATTCGAATCCATAAAATAATAGGAAAACTTATCACATTAAATATTCAGCCATTTTCTATTGTTGAAGATACGGGATTTAATGAATTGATTAAAGATGCTTACCCCAATTACAAATTACCATGTAGAACATATTTCAGCCAAAACGTAATCCCTAGCATGTATGATGAACTGTTTGAAGATATAAAAATAAAAATCTCCGCGGCAAACTATTTGTCTCTGACGACAGATATTTGGACAGCGGATACTGCGAAAATCGCATTCTTAAGCATTACTGGACATTGGATAGATCCAACTAAATTTTCCCAAAAAACTGCTGTTCTTCGAGTAATTCATTTTCCGGATAATCACACAGGTATTCATATAAAAGAGTATTTACAAAAAGGTTTAGAATCTTTTGAATCCCGTTAAGCAAAATTCATCTTATTGTTACCAAAAAACCATCAAAGAAATTTTAACTTTATGCAGGGGAATAACGACTCATTTTAATCATTCACCAATAACATGTACAAAATTAAAATCAATTCAGGAGCAATTAAGTACTGAACCTCACAAAATGAAACAAGATGTTTCAACTCGCTGAAACAGTTCATTTGAAACGCAACAAAGAACGTTTGAACAAAAAGTTCCTTTGGCCACTTATGCAGTAGAGTTTGATGAAATTAAACTTCAATGGGGAATAGTCGAAAAACTTGTTTACATTCTTGCTCCATTTGAAAACTTAATAAAAAAATGTGGCAGGAGGGACGAAATTTGCGCAAAAATTATACCATCTGTTTTTGCATTAAAAGTTTTATTACTAAAAGCTTCATCAAGTGATAAATACGCTGGGATTATGACGATGATTGATGAACTAATAAAATCTGTTACTAAAAGCCTTGATCAATTTTTGCTTAATAAAATGTTTTGTGTATCAACATTTTTAGATCCACGATATAAGTTACTTTATTAACATGCAGATTAAAGTGTTATTATAGAGTGGGTTGAAGAAGCATGGAAAGAAATGTAAGGAGCGCAAGTAGTTGTTGACTCGACGTTCCAATTGTAAAAGCTCCAGCCTCTACTGGATTCCAGCCTCTACTAGATTCATTAGCATTGATGATTGTTTTAAAGATGAAGCTTTTATGAGAACTGGAAGAAAGCAGAGTGAAAAACGTTCCAAGGCAGAAAGAGAATTAATAGATATTGAAGTTGCTGACATAATTAAGAAGCAAACAATTTTAAGGTCTGCAATTACTCAAGAAATAGACAACTATTTATCTCTGCCTCTTTTAGAAAATACAGGTTGTCCGTTTTTGTGGTGGAGTAAATGTAGAATGCAATTTGAAAAACTAAAAAAGATGGCATTAAAATATCTTACAGCACCTCCGTCATCAATAGAAAGTGAAAGGTTATTTAGTGCTGGTGGGGACACATACGAAGCAACAAGGAGCAGACTAGAAGCAGATAACGGAGAATACATAATGTTTGTTCATTACAATCTAAAGTTAATAAAACAATTAAAATAAGATACAGCAAATAAGTTTTGTTTAAGTTCTTTTTATTTGTTTAAGTTTGTTTTATTTTAATCACACTACAGTCGAGAAAGTCTACCTTTTTTTTGCAATTCTTTGTCTCTCTTAATCTTTTACTTTCCCTAATAAAACTTTCAGTGGCGAAACTTCAAATTTTACCCCCTTCCACACAAAATATTGTTTAGGCCCGAACCACCAGTTAGTTAGTTATTAAAAAACTGTTGCACAACTTTTGAAAAAATTTAGGCCCCTACAAATCAGGCCCATTACCCTGCGTTGCAGGGTTTTGCTAAATGGTAGTTCCGCCACACGACTTTGGTTAGTTAGCGTAAAAAGCGTATTTTGTGTGAATAGTTCATCGCTAGAGATTTCACAAGTTTTTATTCCAACTTTTAAAAAAATGGACTGGGTGCCGGGTACCCGGTATCGGACCCGGTTTTTCAGCCGGGTACTCGGAATCGGAGACTCGGCATAAACTGGATCCGGCACATCACTAGTTATAACATGGAAGTATAAACGGATCCAAAAGTATAAACCATCCGTTTATACTTCAATGGTTATACACAAGCTCAAAAGACAAGGTAACGCGGTAAAACATTCAACCCTAAATTTTTCGGAAATTTTCAATTTTAGTTATAACTAAGCTCGGATGAACTTAGTTATAACTAGGGAATTCGAATTGAAAAAATTTGACTAAACTCAGAATTTAATGTCAAATTCGAATTCAAGTTTTGTCAAATGTAAGATCTATTTTTAGATTAGAGTTCTATTTAATTAGATACAAATTTGAGTTTCGAATTTTATCAAATTTGGCCGCCAACCGTTAATAAATAAAAAGCTCAATTTGTTTTTAAGAAGTATATTGAGTTTTTATATTTATTATTTTGATAAAGAAATCATTTTCAGAACATCAAAACATCACTTTCACATAATTTTTAGCTGAATGCTTATAAAAGTTTTATAAGCATTCAAGAAAGAATTCCTTCTAGCGGAAATAGTGTTCAAAAGAATTATAGTGTTGCGACCTTTAGAGTTTTTCCAAACATTACACAAAACGCTAATTCTTGTCCAAAGAAAATTATGCAAACTATTTTTAATTGTCTTAAGGGTTGTCCATAAATTACGCAACGCTAAATTTTACCAATAAACAAAACAAAAAAGGTCGAAAGTCTTCCTTCGCAGAGCCTATAGTTAAATAAAAAAACAATTTAGTACATTAAGTTTACCGAAAATCACCCCTTAAAAGAGCTTAAGATCTCCTACTTGAATTTTTTAAATAAATTTTGCTTTGCGTAACTTATGGACGATCCCTAAAGGAAGTTGTTTTTGTAGCAAGCGTTACATTATGAAAACCTCTAAAACCTGTAAATGAAACGACATCACAAAGTCGAGAGACTCTTAAGTTCTGAAACTGATGTTGTTGATTTATCGGGTAAAATCCATCTTTAATTCAACTAAATTCGATTTTCAAATGAAGTATCAATTTTTGAGAAAACCAAATGATACAAATTTTTAGACTTCAACAAATTTGTATCATTTGGTATCATTCCATATAGATGTCGTTTATCCACTCAAAAGACTAACTGGAAAGAAACTTTTTTAGAAGTCTACCAAGGGAGTGAAAGACCTCTATTTGTCACAACCAGACTACCATTTTTCCAGCGGATTGTCAAACGCAATGTCAAGTCATCAACCTAGCTGAAATTTGGTTTGGCTGTGATGAAGTATCTAATAGGCAGTAATCTTGTCTTCAACCATATAAATGACGCAGCATTTTTAGACTTTGTCAAATACTTGGTTCCATGGCGAATACTTGGTTCCGAGACGAAGTCAGTCAAAACTATGCCATCCAACTTGAGTATTCGAATATTGCTTTCCAAATATATTTGCGTATTTTTTGACAATTTAAATTCAAATAATTTTTTTGCAATATTTCTGAAATGAAAAGACTAAATTTTAAAATAAAAAGAAAAAAGAGAAAAGAGCTTTGCAGCAAAATATAACGTAAATATTAGAATTAAAAAGAATGTATTGCTATTAAAAAAAAATTAAAAAATTCTAAACATTTGGCATGCTGTATACAAAAATAAGTTTGTGTAGCATTAGTTTAATTTTTAAATCCCAGTCGGTTATTTACGTTGCTTATAAATGTACGTAAATTTAATAGTTTACTATATAAATGTGACCTAATCATAATCGATACTTAAAATTGTTCCGTAAATTTAATTTAATTATTAAAAATAGTAAAAATACTTTCTGATAAAAATACGATTTGTTGCTGCTTAACATAAAGTGGAAATTAAAATGCGTGGTATCTTCGTACACAATTACATCTACGATGTTTTTAGTTTTGATTTGTTAAAAATTCCAAGGTATAGAAGTTTTAAAAAAAAGCGAAAAAAAATTAGTGAAGGCACGTGTGGTAAGTGCAATGCAAACATAAGATGGAAAAGTTCAACCATAGCTATGATTAACCATTTGAAGCTACGACATAACATATTGATATCTAAATCTGGATTAAGTGAAAATTATGGAGTAGGGGAACATGGGGTAAGATGACGAATGGGGCAAGATGACAACCTACAGTTATCTCTTAAGCAAAACTAAATATAACAGTTGACTTTAGCTGAAAGGGAAGTAGATTAGTTTTACTTGATTTATCAATGGTTTCTTTTTAAGTATTATTTTTGTGACGAAAGTTAAGTATTAAAAAGTTTGTCCAACATTGAGAAAAAAACTTTTTATCCTCGTTTTACTTGATTTATTACATCGCTACATCACCAGCTAAAGGTAAGCGAGAAATTTTTATTTAATTTGATGAAACTGGAAGCCATACAAGAAGTATTAGGCTATGGTAATTTGATTATGTACTGATTCTGATTCATTTTAAAGATTGTATTAGCCTGGGGCAAGATGACCGGGGCAAGATGGCTTGTCCGTAATCTATATTAAACGGAAGTTTACTTGTACTGTTTGCTATTCTTGTATTGTTCAGTAATTATTTTATTACGAAATACAATATTTGTTTGACAATAGTTTTATTTTGTTGCGTTGGAGTTTGCTACAAACTGATTACTAGGTTGTTACTGTTATTTTTTGCATTGACCGATATAAATGTATAATTTATTAGTTTTAAAAGTTATACCTTTATTTGTATTACTTTTTTAATAAAAAAGAATTTGTGATGATGGTTTTTGAGGCGTTTATAGCTTCATAGAGTTTTCTTTTCTTAAAGTTTTAAACCTTGTTAACTCAAATCGTCATCTTGCCCCGTATGCGGGGAAAGATGACGATTTGAGTTAACAAGGTTTTAATATCTTTATTTAATATTTTTGGAAAACGACATCACTTATTAGAGATGTTTGCCAAATTCTTTAACTTTTAGGTAGAAAATATTTATAGAATTTATACTTAACAAATTTAGACAGCTTTTTATTAATCAAATCGTCATATATACATATATGACGATTTGAGTTAACATCGCTTAATGAGTTTTTCCTTAGCTAATTTCTACTTTTAGAGTTGTTTTTTGATTCATCAGTGACGCGGAATGATTTTTTATCACTTTTAAATCAAGTTTTAATTTTTGGGACAGATATTGACTAAGATACAAGCGTTTTTCGAAACGTTCGTCATCTTGCCCCATGTTCCCCTAATTACTAGAAATACTACTTAGAAAAAACAAAACAAAAAAAGAACAATTACTATTTGGCAATTTGTTAAAAAAGAATCTAAACGAAATAATGTCAAAGATGTTAATGGAATGACGATCGCAGCGATGAGTTTATTTATTACTGTGATTGTCATTTTATTCAGATTTATCTCAAGCTACTGCTGGTTATGTGCAGCAAATAGGATATAAAATGCCAAACAGTCCTACAACTATTTCAAAGTGTATCAACAGTCTTTATAAAAAAAAATGTACTGAACTTTGGGAATTTTTTGAAAAACTAAATAATGTAAAGCGTAAATTTACAATTAAAGTGGACGAATGCAAAAATTGCACTTGTTTACGGTAAGTAAACGTAACAGCTCATGTGCTTGGAATAGACTCAAATATAATTGAATGATATGTTCTGGATTTGACGTAAATAAAAAAACAAGCAAATGCAAAAACAATGAAACTTTTGGTTTGAGCTAAGTTGACAGACTTTTGAATTTTCTTAAAAGTGAAGTTATTGCATCAACTAACGATACAGCAGCTGCAATAAAAAAATATGGCAATCTGTTAGGTGTTTTAAATCAATATGGCCATAATCACATACATCCACACTCAAAATCATTTCCAAATTGAACTAAAGAAAGAATTTGATCAACTAGATTCGTTCAAAAAACGATAGACAACCCTGGACATTTTGTATCACGCTTTTATACCAATTCGCCCAACCTCAACAGCCTCTGAAAGAGTATTCTCAACAGAAGGTTCAATTAAAAAAAAAAGAAGAAGTTTATATTTTGAAACATTCAATTCACTTATATTTTAAAAATGTTTTTAAAAAAAAAATATTTAAAAGAATAACAGAATCATTCAAAAATAATTATTAAACGTTTTTTTTATTGAATTATTATTATTCTTCATTTTTGTTAATACGTCATTTTATTTTTGAGAAACTAGTCGAGTATTCGAATATTTATATATTTTTTTTATTCAATATTCGAATAGTTAAAAAGCTTGAGTTGTCGGATAGTCTAGTTAGATCAAAGCTTTGTCTCTTTATTGGTTTGTCAAAGAAGCTTTAAACAATACTATTGTAACAGATCTCAAAGACAATTCTCTTGGAGTGACTTTCGCAACTGCCATCAAAGTATGTCGTTTTTAGAAAACTCAATTCTGACATTAGTAATGGAATTTTGTCAATATTTTATTATAGAAGGCAATAACATCAAACAAAATAACATTGAATGTTTTGTTAGGAATAAAATAGAGTTTGTGGAATAACATCAAAAATAAAAACTGTCTATTCTCCAAACTATATTTAAAAAAAAAAGTTAGATTTTTTATTTGTTTAGGAACTTTGGTCCATATCTTGGCCTAATGCTTCACCATATCTCAAAGAAATGGACCTTGAAGAAGCTACTGGTGTATTGCGGTAGTGCAGAGTAACATCTTAAAACATTGCTAAACACTTTAACAAGACAATTTCAGAGATTTTACGTCTGCCATCTCCACTCCACACAGTAAATAAAAAAACCGTTATATTTTTAAAAAACATAACGGGAGTTTTCCTCGCACATAACGGTTAATTGCCGTTATTGTTTAATACTTAATATGTATGAAAATAAAATAACGGTTTTAGCGTTATGTTTTTTCATAGCAAAATTGCCTTGAACATAACGGTTACATAACGCCAATTAGCCGTTATGTGAGAGGAAAACTCCCGTTATATAACGCGTATTTTACCGTTATGTTTGAAACCTGATATAACGGGTATTTATCCGTTATGTTACCCGTTATGTCAAATTATAATTATTTATTTTAAAGTAGGTTTTTTGAAACGCATGATTAATAGCAGAAACTGCTAAATAAATAAACAAACTAACCCTGAGCATTTTTTATGTTTATAAAAGTTAAATTAAAAAATAAAACAAATTTATGCAGTTTAATTTCCTAATATATTTATTTTAAATTATGTTTCATTATCGTGAAAATTATTTACAAAATAATTGAAGAAATTAACTTATTTACATTTATTAAATCAAAAATACTTCATATTGCTGTGAAAAGATTGCAAAAGAAAAATGCATTTTTTAGATAGTAAAGCCGATTGTCCAAAGCCGCAAATATCTTGCAAACAACCCAGAAGCTGCCCAAAACAAGAAGGATATGTCAAATCTAGCAAATAATAAACGGCCATCAAAACAACCACCATTTTACATGTACTGATCAAGGGCTGAACATCCATCTCGACACCGCTACGACTCCTTACTCCATATTCCGTTTTATTATAGATAACTTGTGGACCATACAAGCTTGGCACTCTTAAGTATTCATGTATTGAATCACACTAAAATATTATAAATACAAAATAAGTAATGCAACCATAAAAAAAACAAAAAACTATTATTAATACATTAAATGGATTTGAATCAATGTTAAGTTTATATTTTATAGAACTGGCTTAATACCAAATAAAAAAAACAAATAAAACTTACATCAACTTTCATAAACAACTTATCAGTTGTCTTCTTAGAAATAAGTGATTTCTGGAGCAGCATTAAACTTTCAGTATGGGTTTGCGAATCAGGAGAAATCCAAACCAACATCTTTTGAATCTTAAGAGATGAGTCTTTAAAAATAGGGTACAAACGAATCGCTTCTTCCAGCATTAATCCAGGAGCATATGTAACTCTTTTTGGAAATACACTATAAGTCTTATTATTAAAAAGATGTCTGTTAAGAATAGACAGTGTTGAAAGCGATGGCTTTTTCTTATTAAATTCATTCTAGGTGAAAGAAAGAGTTATATACATACTTTATTTTATAGCTATTTAATAAAATAAAGTAACGAGCTGACACTTAATATTAATCATAATATTTCTAAATTTTTTGCATCTAAGTTTACCTAATTAGACTATAATTTCTGATATTAGAATTAGAAATCATTTTTATACAAAAATTAATAAACACAGAAAAAATCTTACTATAACATCTTGTAATAGCTGTTCTTTATCTACAACTGATTCGGACAAAATTGGATTTACTGCTTGGTCTCTATTATTGATGGAACTATTTACAACTGAAAAATGAGGAAATCGCTTTACCTTTAAACTATGACATTTACTAAATTGTCTTTGTCGATAATTATTCGGCAACTTTTTGAACAAGAAATCCAAATAGAAAATTAGAAAATTAAATAATATGAATTAAACAATTTATGTATGCAGCAGCAAATTTGAAAATCTGAAGTAAAATATAAAAACGATGGAAAAGGAAAGAGATCAAAAAAGTATATTAAAATAATAAATATTACAAATTTTAATTAAAAAAATATTATAGTATCAAAGACGTGATTCTTACCCATTTATGGCTGTAAGAAGGATATAAAGAAATGCAAGTAGACTTTAACTTCGCAAAAAATATTTTTCGTAACAATGTTCTATTTTTTATATTACTATGATTAGGCACATGCGAACAACAAAAAGCTAATAAACAAGACATTAGCTCTCTAGATATCACCTTATCTTCAATAGAAAACTTGCTGCTCAGAAATAGTTTTATGTGAGGTGGAAAAAAATCAATAAGAGTTTGTTTAATTTCACCATCAAAAGGAATTCTGTTAATCTAAAAATTTATTATTAATGTCAATATTAAAAACATAAAAGGAAAATTAAAAAACATTTAGTTTCATCTTGTGAAAATTGACAGAATAAAACATTTACAACTACTAAAGATAATGGTGTACACTGGATTTTTAGATGTTTGAGTTTTGACACTTACAGGCATTGTGCAAACTTTTGTATGTTTATGCTTATATCAAAAAACAATGTTTTGCAAAGAATTGGGGTGATTGGAGCTTGGGAACAAAAAAACCTTAATTTTTGGGCCCATCTGGCCCTTAATGTGGGAGCAACAAGTTTATAAAATTTTTTTTTTTACTATTTTTATTTAAATTTATGTCCATCAACAAATTTCAAATTTCAAAAATAATCACTTATTTTTCAAAACCCCCCTCAATTTGAGGGGGCTGTAAACATTGCAGGGTCATAAAAACTAAACACTAAGAGATTATTGCATGAAACTTGAAATTTGTTGATGAACATGAATTTAGATAAAAATAGTAAAGGAAATATTTTATCAACTCGTTGCTGCCACATTAAGGGCTGGGTGGGCCCAAAAATTAGGGTTTTTTTGTTCCCAAGCTCCAATCACCTTAATTCTTTGCAAAACATTCTTTTTTGACATAAGCATTAACATACAAAAGTTTGGAGTTTGCACAATGCCTGTAAGTGTCAAAACTCAAACATCTAAAATTCCAGTGTACACCACTGAAAGTTGACAAAATAAATAAAACAAATTAGACTAAAGCAACCATATTTATTGCAAATAATATAAACTTTGTATAAAATTAGTTTTCTTTCAATGCAACTATATGATAAGGACTGGCAATGCTGGGGGTACAACATAGAAAATATCCCCTTCTTTAAAATAAAATGCTGGCCAAGGAAAAGCTAAGCCTTCAGCTGCAATAGTTTTAAAAGGAACTGTGTCGTCCTCAACAGCAGTAAAAAAACCTCGTAACACATTGTAGGTAAGGCACTGAAGCTGTGAGGTAATGAATGCTGTTTTTTCTCCTTTTTCTTGTATTTCTTTAATAATATAAGCAGAAGATTGAAAACCATCATGAAACCATAAAGACGATTCAGGACAATATTTAATACCATTAATCCGGATGCAGGTAACAATATTTTTTTTTAAAGTAACTTGATTTAATTCACAAAGAACTCCATTATTAATTTCTCCAAAAGAATTATAAAAAGATGCAACAGTGTTTAAAACCATACTCTTCATAGCACTATAAGGCATATTTTTGAAGTTAAAATGCCTAATATTTTTTATTACTTGGTGTTTCCTCTCAAAAGCCATACACATGTGGTATCGTAGTGGACCAAACTGTCTGGATTGCTGAGGATAATGAATAAGAAAATGAAGCTTTGGTATAAACTTATCTGGATATAAATTCATAAAAAGAGTATGATGGGCTGCAATTGCTTCTTCTAAAGAGATGAAGTAAGCCTCAGTGGTAACTGGAGAGAGACACATTTTAAGAATATGCAGCAGCTTAATAAGACATAAGAAATGACAATCAATAGTGATACTTCTTAAAAAAATTGGTAAAATACGACAAATAGAAAGAACTTGAGCACTGCCAAATTTCCCCTTAATAACCAAATCAACTATTACAGGTGGTTTTTCACTGTCTTTTGGGTATTGAAACAATTTCACAAAATCGTTCAAGCTATCTATTGTAAAAAAACCTTTCAAAACCCCATGATTCAAGTAAAGTTCTATCTGCAAAGGTATTACACCTTCTAACAAATCATGCATTGGATCAAAAAGAACTTGCTTTGTCACATCAAATTCCTTAATTTCAGATAAAATACTGTTAGATTGAAAGCCATATAGTTTTGACCATTTTAAACGTTCAACTCTGGGAAGACTAGGATTACCTAGTTCTTTGACTCTTATCTTGTGTTCCTCTAAATTCCTTACTTTACACTGAGAATGTTTATTATAAACTAACATTTCTGACCTGGTCGAATTACACACTCTACAGCACCTCACAACTTTCTTGCTAAAACCCTCTTTAAAACCAGCAATTGCATTGCAAGTTAATGAATCGCCAATAAAGTGTTTTAACTTTACAATGAATTTTTTACCTTTAGCATTAGTTAAAGTTGAGGAATCAATCAATGATAGTTCATTTAGAGATTGTACCAAGTCAAGAAGAAGAGATTTCATAAAGCTTTTTACCTTAACAGATTTAGAACCAGTTATTGCTAAAGGGAATATTGAGAAAGATTTACTTAAACAGCATTGTGGAATGTTTAACAACTGAAAATATAAAACCCACAACTTGTGTTTTCCTCTAGATTTGCCTATTGGATTAGTTACACCTAAATCATCTGAATACAATGAGATAGATATTTCTGAAGAATACTCTAGAAACTTATCATATTCATTTGATGTAAAAATAAACTGAAGTATTTCTTTAAATGGAATAAAACATCCATGTAAACTATTTTTGGATACTAACTGAATTTGTGGCATTTTAAAAGCAGTTTGAAAATATCTTGTTCTAAAATATTCTGTTGATAGTTGTTTACAAATTGTAGAAATCTCTTCGTTTTGTGATTTATTATTAAAAATATTTTGCAAGTTTGAAAAAATAATGTTGACCACATTTTCAGAGCATCGATATTTTCCTCGCAAATGAAGAGCTAATGAAGCAAGTTGATCTTTCCTATTTTCATTCAAAAATTGAAAATCGTCCGGTTTTTCGATATTAAAATCAATATTATTATTAATTACTTCAATTTCAGTATCAAAAGGAGCAAAACAGTTTTTATTGTGAAGTTTAAAATCTTTAACACTTTTAAATTTTGAAAAACAGTTTTCACATACAACTGAACCTTCCTCACCATGTAATTTAAGATGTGATATCATTACATATTGTTTACTTGTTTGAAAACTACAATTAGAACAAGATAAAATTACTTTTTGAGATGCAGGTGGTTCAGCACTTGATTTTGGTGGTTCAGCAACTTGTGCAGCAGTTGATAACAAACTTGAATTTTGCGATTTTGAAGACACATCTAAATCCTCAAGTACATCTTCTTCATAATTGGAGTCTTGGTAAAATGTAGATTCAGTTGGAAGTTGAGGAATTATTTTTTGCTACAACTTCCACTTCCAGATTTTGTTCATTTAAAATGGCAACAAATGTTTCAGAATCGACTTCACATCCATTCCACATGATGCCACTTATATCACTGTCACCAAACTTCTTAGAAGCTAAAAAAGTATAATTTTAAATTAAATAGCTCAACTATTGTTTTTGGCATATGTAATATTTTGAATATTATTAACTGTGAAGAACTTGAAGATTCATATAAAAAAAATGAAGATTAAATAAACAAAGAATGTGGATTAAAAAATAAGCTTACCATTAGTTAAAAAGTCTGCAATATTGCTATTACTAGCAAGAACAATTTTTCTTTCACCAAGATACTTGACAACAATAGCCTTTATAATTTTGAACTATTAATTATTGCAGTTATTATTACTTATAAAACTTAAATTATACAAATAGTATATTTAACATTATTTAACACTTGCGATATAAAATAAAATTAATTTTAAGAATAGTAATATGTAACAAATAGTAAGTATTAAATAAATAGTAGTAAAGAACATTATTAAGCAACATACAAATACAGTGAACTCCCAATATCTTGAAGCCTCCAAGGGACCAAGAAAATAGTTGAATTAGCAATACTATTATATATATTTAATAATTGAAATATAATATCTATATGTATGTATGTATGTATGTATGTATGTATGTATATATATATATATATATATATATATATATATATATATATATATATATATATATATATATATATATATATATATATATATATAGGTACGTGGACTGATTTTTTTAAATTATAATGTTATATATTATTAGAAAGCTCTCAAATACAGTATTTCAAAGGTGAAAAAATTACGAAAATCAGACAATTCTATAAAAAGTTATGACGTTTTTAGTAGAAAATTTTCGATATATGGATTTCTTGATAAAACTGTGGTCAAAAAAATTTTTTTTTTTACATAAATTGTTATAACATTGTCAATTCTTATTCAAAAATCTATAACTTGATATCAAAAGATAGGTGTAAAAATGGGCTTTAATTTTAAACTTTTTTCTAGGTAAATGGCGCATCAAGGGATCCAGAGGGGGTGCTAATCCACCACCGACACCTCACAAAAAACACTTTTTCTCCATTAAAGAGTGTTTTTTTTATGAAATTGATAATATTTATGAATAACATTTTAGTATTATTTTATTCTACATCACTAGCGAGTATTACAGGTCTATCATAAAGTTGGGTGTTAGGTTGTGGGTAAGGTTTAACACACCCTATCAAAATTTCATTCTTTTAAATATTGTATTATTTACAAAAATGAGCAAATTATAAAAAATAAATATAACATTTTAATACTTTGAAAAATAGTAACTAGTGGTGTATAAAATTACCTTTTTTGGAGGGGGCGTATGCCGCCCCTCCCCCCTGCTGCCCTAAACCTGAAAAAAAAAATTAATAACAATTTCACAAAAAATGTTAAAATGCTTTCTTAAACAGAGAGAAATTAGAATAAAAAACTAATTTACCACATTACAAGATGAGTTTGAATATCCATTTTGTCCTTTAAAGGGACCGATTCCCCACTCCAACCTTAACAAAAAACACACAAAAACAATAAGTATTTTGAAATAAAAAATGTAATTAAGTTTTGTCTTGGCTTTTAGTGAATGATTTAATTTTTCAATTCCATTAATGAATAAAATTAAATCATTTTTAACAATAGACACCACGTGAAGGTAAGCCAGAGCCGTCTATCAAAAAAAATTTGCAAGCCATAAAACTTGCTGTACCATATTTGCAAGCTCCAAAACTTGCTGTACCATATTTGCAAGCAACAAAACTTGCGGTACTCATTTTGCAAGCCATAAAACTTGCTGTACCATATTTGCAAGCTACAAAACTTGCGGTACTCATTTTGCAAGCCATAAAACATTGCGCCTAGGTCGACCTCTTCTGCCACGACCACTTGCAGTACCTCTGCTGCTGTCCCCAGCACTCCTGTTTGGGGGATAATAGGGCCATCTAAAAAGAGGGTCATCTTTGCCCCCAAACTGGATCCAACGCAAATATAATCTGTTGCTGGTGGGTCCAGGATGCTGGGTCCTGTAAACCCTGTAGGCTTCATTTGTAAGCAGTAAAAGCAAATAAATAATAATTATATTAGTAACAAATGGCATTATGTAACACTTAATAAAAATTTTTTACTTGTTAAAGTTTATCTAAATATATAAATTTATTGACTAATAAATCACTGATAGGTAAACAAATTTTTAATAAGAGTAAAAATTTCAATACTGCTAGTGATTTTCCTTTTATGAGAATTCAAATGAAAACACAATATAAATGTATTAAACAGTGTATATTAATAGGAATAATAAAAATTTAATAACCATTCAGATACATTTTTAATACATAAATTTACCAGCAGAAGGTTGAGCAGGTGGAACTAAAGGTAGAAAAAGTTGTCATTTAAAGATATTGCAGTTGCTAAGAAATGTGCACTCATATTAAAAAGTAATAGTTTTTAGACATACCAGTCGTTGCAGATGAACATGAAACTAAGGTTAAAAAGTTGTAATAAGAAAAATTGTAATTGATGAAAAATGCATACACAATTAGAAGGTAAAATTTTTAAAACTTAACAATCGTAGAAGATGAACACGGTCCTAAGGTTAAAAAGTTGTAATACAAAATTAATATAGCAAATGATGAATAATGGACATGCATATTAACAAGTAACATTATTTAGACATACCACTTGATGCAGAGGACGATGAAACAGAGGTAAAAAAAGTTTTAAAAAAGAAAAATATAGCAATTGATAAAAAAAGGCATACACAAATAGAAAGTAAAAATTTTAAAACTTACCAATCGTACCAGATGAAGATGGTCCTAAGGTTAAAAAGTTGTAATAAAAAATTAATATAGCAAATGATGAAAAATGGATACACATATGAAAAAGTAATATTATTTAGACATACCACTTGATGCAGACGACAATAAAACTAAGGTAAAAAAGTTGTAATAAAAAACAAATATTGGACTTGATGAAAAGTACATACACATATTAGAAAGTAAAGTATTTAAAATATACCAATTGTAGCAGATGAGGATGTTCCTGAGGTTAAAAAGTTTTAATAGAAAATAAATATTGCATTTGTTGAGAAATGCATACACATATTAAAAAGTAATAGTTTTTAAACTTACCACTTGTTGCAGTTAAAGTTGGAACTAAGGTTAAAAGATGGTTATACAAAATAAATGTTGCATTTGATAAGGAATGCATAACAGGTTTTTAGAACTTACCAACTGTACCAGATGAAGATGGTTCTAAAGTTAAAAAAGGAGTAAGACACCGCAAAAAAAAACAAGTTTAGCATTAAATATATTTACAGAATAAAAATTCCTGGTTTTCAAAATTACTAACTATAGCAAGTGATGAAAGGAGAGTTAAACAAAATATGAGTTAAACCTAGACACACATGTTTAAACTTCTGTTACTATGATTCATAACAAAAGTTATAATATACAAACTTACCAATGGTAGACCTTGTCGATTCAGCTAAAAGTAACAAAAAAATTGTACGATAAAAAATAACACCTTGTAATTGCCAAAAGTAAGTTCAAAAAATAACAACTAAAAAATTAAAATATAAAGATTATACGTATATAAACAAGAAGCTAACATTAGGAATGGGTATATACTTATGTAAACAATAAATATATATAAACTAGTATACATCAAGAAAAAGGTATAGACAATAATAATTATATTATATATTTAAAAAAACTTTAGAAACATTAAGTTAATGCAAAAATGTTATGGGAACTATACTTACGAAATCTCAAAAAATCTATAATGATAGTGCTAGGATCTAAGCACGAAGCAAATATTAGACATGTTTGTATAATTATTTAAATAATATTTATAGGATGAAGTAGTATACAACAGGAAAATAATAAAAGAAGATGAATGTAATTTTTATACCATTTTTAAACTAAACCTTAAAAAAATATGTCTGTTAAGAATAAATCAATATAAATTCGATTTGTAGACTTCTATAGAAATTAAAAGAAAAGAAGCAAATTATACAAATCATAAAATAGTTTATTTTTAACAAAGTATTTGTTAATATAAAAATAAGTATTATTAATACTTATTTGTGTATTAACAAATTTTTATACTTATATGATGTTTTAATGAACCTGTGAAATGATACTTTAATCTATCAATAAAATTAAAACAGTTTTAATTTAATAGTATTAGATTAAAACTGTATTATTAAAAATGTGTTACTAAAAATGTATTAGTAATACATTAATCTTTTTATACTTAAGATTATCTTACTAAGATAAACAAAAAGAGTAAGGTTTTTACATTTATGTTTTTGTTTTAAAAATAGTTAGCAATAATATAATTATGAAAAAAAAAATTTGCTTACTATCTGTTAGAGAATCTATATATTTTTGTAAGTCTTTTTTTTCCATTTTATCTGTTTTTCTGTTATCTGTTATCTAATAATAAAAATAATGCAGAAAAAAAAATTGTTTTTCTAAGAACGGCCCCCCTTCCCGCCCCCGTATTTATATAGTTCGCTGTTACCGAAAAAAAAATTCATTAAAACAGAAATTAGGTACCAAAAGTGCTGCACTTAGTTATATATCTGCTCCCATTTTTTTTTGGCTGAAATTTGGCAGGTAAAAAGAAAATACATGTAGAAAGTAGAATAAATAATAAAAAAAGCGGGCTCAACATTTCTTTGATACGAAATTAATGTGAGAACATCGACTAAATTTTCATAGAAAATTGTCAGCAAAAAAATTCACAAAAAAGTTAGGCAACCATACTTAAAAATAATATAAGAATCAAGCTTGACCTTTCTTCTTTCAAAAAATATTCTATGTTTATATGTGTTTCTAAAAAGAAATACCTCAAAAAAACGTTTGGCTAAGGCTACCTAAAAAAAGTGGTATTTGTAGAATAACACATAGTAAACTATCTGCTCCCTTTTTTTTTTCTTTGAAAATTGGCATGTGCTTAGAAAATGCATGTAGAAAGTTAAATCAATAATAAAAAAAGCGGGCTCAACATTTCTTCTACTATAAATTAATGTGAGAACATATACTATATTTTCAGGACCATAACAAACCATGAAAAATTAGTAACCATACATTAAAAGCCACATAAAAATCAAGATTAACCCTTCTTCTTTCAGAAAAATATCTAGGTTTATATATGTTTCTAAAAAGAAACACCACAAAAAAACGTTTGTCTGACGCTACCTTAAAAAAAGTAGAAAAAAACGTGGAACAAAATTTTAGCACAAAAATCGGCTCCGTAAAACGCGATTTCCGCGTACCTATATATATATATATATATATATATATATATATATATATATATATATATATATATATATATATATATATATATATATATATATATATATATATATATATATATATATATATATATATATATATATATATATATATATATATATATATATATATATATATATATATATATACATATATATACATATATATATATATATATATATATATATATATATATATATATATATATATATACATATATATATAAATATATATATATATATATATATATGTATGTATATATATACATTATTATTATTATTATTATTATTATTATTATTATTATTATTATTATTATTATTACTAATTACTAAATAATAATAATATAAACAAATATAAATACTAATCATTAACAACCCAAATGTTGTTTAAATGCTTGAGAAAATTAAATAAGAAAACTAAAATAGTAAAGACCTTACAAACAGAAATTGCAAAGATCCTTTAGATTCGCGCTATTTTTTACTGATAAAATAATCTGTTTAACATAACGGTTAACCATAACGGTTAAAAATAAATTCACAAATATATGTTACCATACGAATGATTTAGGCGTTATATCACTTTCAACATGATTTCAAGTTAACATAACGGTTAACATAACGCCAAAATTTTCGTTTACCGTTATGTAACCGTTATTTTAGCGTTATGTTTTTTGCTGTGCACATCTGCAATATCCACAAGACTTGTACAAGCAATAATGCAAATATGCTAGCAGCCAACACACAACTGACTGAAGGAGTTAAAGAAGGCTTTGGGGTGCGGATCACTTACTTAATCTTGTGGTGTTCCTGCATCCCTGAGGTAAAAAACGCTGCTGGTGCATTTAAGAAACTGTCATATAGAACCCACAAAAGTTTTACAAACACAGTATCAGAACAGAGTGTATCAGGATAGTCAATCAATAGAAGGATGAATTAATTAATGAAACTGGTAATTATTTCATTTATTTGAGCATTTTTGATATAATATTTGGAATATACAGTCAAACTTGGTTATAACAATTTATCTATTAGGTCATTAGAACTAAAAAAAACTGAAAAAATTGAACTTTATAAAAGTTAAAACTGTTTAATTATTTAATCTTGTTTTTTTAGGACAAAAATAAGGTCTTTTGAGTAGAGCCTACCCACTTAGTCACTGTTTGAGTCAACCATTAACCCATTGCTGTTAGAAATACACAGGTACCTCAGCTTGTAAGATTTTTTAACGACTAATGTTGATAACAATGGTGGAGAAAGCATCATTAGTAGTACGCTCTTATTGCCAAGTGTGCCAAAAAATTTGATTTTTTCACTATTTTGTCACAGGGGATTGCAAAATGTAAATTGTTCAAAAGTTCAAACTGCAAATTATTGAGCTTCGGCCATATAAACCTTGGTCATTTGAAATTTAGCCATTCAAAGTTTTTCGTTTTTTTTAATGTTAATTAAAAGTTTAACAAAATTATGAAAATCAATTCATTTTAGCTAGCTCTGTGCGAGTTTTCTCATCAAGAGGCGCAACTGTTTCCTAGAGAAGAACAAAGCTCGATAACGTCCACACTGTGTTTTACTGCAAGGATAACTTTCCAAAGGTGACAATTTCTGCAAAGATTTTAGAAGATAAAGCAGTCGGACGCTGAAGAGGAACTAGGTTTTGAAAAGGAAAAAACTGAAGTCTTAATGGAAGGCTCAGCTAAAATTCTTTTCAACACACTATACGTCACTAAGCAAAAATTTTACTTTCATTTTTTGAAAAGTTTTCTAACTTTAACTTTTCATATATTTTTCTATCAAATTAGGTTAAAAGTTTCTAATTTAAAACAAGATGATTTAAAATTTTTTCAATTTTGTTTTTTTAAGAGGCAGAATTTTAGGGTTAAAAAAAATTCATGTTTTTGATAAATTTAGATATTGTTTATGATGAAAATCAAACTATATATTAGTTTATATATATTAAACTTACATATTTTCAACTTTATACTGATATATTTTCAATTTAAAGAGATTTTCAATTTAATGAAATTATATTCTAATATACTTTTCAACTTAATGATATATTAAATTTTGCATAACAGTTATTTTTTGTTTAATACAGTTTTTTTGTTTAAGCTACAGAGGCAGCCAGTTTTTTATTGGATGCAAGTTTTATGCAACAAATCAAGTTTTTATAAATAAAATATTCTGGCTACCTCTGCAGTAAGATACTTTTCTTCTTTTTTACGGCTGTAAACTGTATGAAAAACCAACTTAGATTATTCTATAGTATGAAGAACCAACTTAGGTTATTCTACTAAAACTTTTGTTATTTATTGTAATAGAAACAATTGTTTCGATAATTAAGTTAAAGTTTTCCGATAATAAAGAATTGTAAACCGATATTTATAAAACACTAAAGTTTATTTGTTAACTTAAGTTAACAAATAAACTTTAGTACCGACAAACTAAAATAATCTGGAAAAGAAGAAAAAAACTCTGGTTTTCTAAATATTTTTTTTTTTTTTTTTAAATATGCACATAATATAATTATATAATATTCTGTGTAAAAATTATTTGAAAGTATTCAATGGTTTTTTAAGGAAACTATAAGAAGACCTGGTATCGAAGAGTACCGCCACATAGTGGTCGAAGCCACATAGTGATTAGCATTTAACTAGTTTGTTCACAATTCCGACTTAAGGGACGACGTTTATGTAGACTATGTATCTCGAGCGGGATTTAAACTCATAACCCTTGGATTACTATAATAACGCTCTAACCACTGTGCCGCTCTAACCACTGTGCCGCGGCTGTAAATTCTTAAAGTTTTGAAAAATAATTCCTCTGAAGTTAAAATAAAATTTTTTGCTAATAAGGTCTAGTATTTTGATGATAATGATATATGAAATTAATTGGACTAAATTTGAAAAGAACAAATTTGAATTTGACAAGGTTTAAATATATTAGAACTTGAAGTAGAATTTGACTCAAATTTGTCAAATATTGACCACATTGAACTTAATTTTCAAAATTTAAAAAATCAAAATTTGAAAAAATTTGAATGATATCAACCATTCTTATTTGATACCATACAAAGTTTATAAAGTAAATTTAAGTTTTTCAAAATTAAATCTCCGTAAAACAAAGAAGGAAGAGGAGAAGTGGTGGTGGTTGAGGGGGAGGGAAGAAGTGGTTATAACCTTTACATGCAATTACTTTAAATGGCATTATTTTGGACATTATACATTTTTTAACATAATTTTAAATCCCTATATAAACTTTTATCTAAGATATTAAATATTTATATTTCAAAAAAAGATAACACCCTGCAATTATCCGAATGATACGTTTTGTGTTTTCTTGTTCCAAACTTTAGCACAGTTTTTGATAAAATAAAATTTGATAAAATAAAATTTTTTGATAAAATACGCAAGTATGAAAATACAACGGTTTTGAGCTCAATCAAGACAATGAGGGAAATTCCGCCCGCCCTTTTTTTGTCACTAATACTTGAAGTTTGCAGCCCTTTATAAAAAAAAACATGCAATGTCAATAAAAAAATTAGAGTTTTTATTTATTATTATGATGCTATAAATTATATTTTGAAGTAATTTGAAATTATTGAAATACAATTATTTGACAAAGGGAGTATAGTTGTTTGAATAAAAATAGTATTAAGTTGATGTTTCGATATTTTGTCTAGCCCTAACAATAAGTTTATGTATGTCTCTTTAAATATATTTGAATAACGCATTCGCAATAACAAGTTAATAATAAAATTATGACTTTATTATTAAAAACTAAAAAAAAAAGAGAACAAAAGGTTAAACTCATGGTGCGTAATTAAAAAAATGTGATTCGCTTTAGCGTCATTTTTATTTTAAACCTTCAACGTTCACTTCAATAGTGAACTTCAATAGTGAACTTCAATAGTGAACTTCGATAGTGATTCATTAAAATAATGCCATGCTTATTTTAAATCAATACAAAATCATTTTACAGTTGCACTGGTTAAGACAGCATAAAACATTCGAACCGATAAGATATTTATACAAAAGTTAACTAAAGTACAAAATTTCTTATAGACAGTAGGGTGTCTCAAAAAATTTTTTTTTTTGAAAATCAAAATGTGGAAAAGTTCAATCGTTATCATTATGTATTAGTACCTTATAGTAAAAATTTCAGCCTCCCAAATCAACTCTAAGGTAAAGAAGGTGGTTTTAGTCAATTTCTATATAATATAATTTTTCCTGAATATTATATTTTAAAGTTCCGAATATAGATAGTTTTAAATTTAAAACACTCACAAAACACTAGTTTCGATTTAAAATATATCTTATAGAATAAGAAAAATACAGATTTTGTGGGACAATTTCATTTCAGATAATAATTCTAAATTGAGTTTAAAAGCAACAAAAACGTGATTACAGTTGTGATACTTGTTAGATGTTCTGCAGATACTTCTTTGTAACTTTCTTGGATACTTGTTGTCTGTTTTTACGGACAACCTAGAAAATAATAAATAAAATTAAAAAAGGTTATTTTGTAAAATAATTAAATAATCCAATGAAAATTCCTTGTATTTGATATTAATAGTTTATTTTATTAAATAAAATGATATGAAGATAATTTAAAACGTTTCGCAGACAATATTGCATAGCATTCGCGTACATTGGGTGGGGTAAGTGGTTGTTAGTTGTATATTATTAAATGCAATTGACTTCCTTTTTTTGTAATTAAAAATAATATGTGTTTGCTATTATAAATTGCCTTATTTTTCAAAAACGAACTCCTCCTTCTTACAATTTACACGCTACAATTCTGTATAATAATGTTTACTAATTACCTGAAGAGTATCCTGAAGTCTATCCTCATTATGTGTCCTTCCAATAAAGTCTTGGATCAGCTTTATGTGACGTTCTGCCCTATCATTTATCACTGCAAGCTGATTTGCACAAGCAGAAAACTTGACAAATGACTTAGGGCCTCTCTCACTTTCGCAAGCTGCTATACCTTTCTCCTTCCACAGCAAAAGCTCTTCCTTCGTGATTTCTAGGAGAAAAAAGAGAAGATAACTTTGCTCAGTGACAAAATCATCAAGAGATGACATTGGAACAACGACTGGCTGGATTCCAGGTTTCTCAAGCACCATATATTCTTTTTCTGGAACGGCAAAAGACAACAATTTGCTAAGGATGTTGTTCTTAACATCTGTATCTAGATCCCTGTCAGCAAGAGACAAAACTACAAGCTGGGGAGCTAGATACCAAGTGTGCCGTAGAAGGCTTTTGTTGAGAACTTTCCCAATCTCTGCATAGTCTTTGTAATCATCTGACATTTGGAGCTGGTAAGCTATCTTAAAAGCTCTTAGGTCATTTGAAGGAGCTTGAGTTGCCATAGGACTCTTCAGAAAGAATAGACCATGGAAAAACACAATATAATTTGTAGCAGTGTTTATGTTCTTGAGAGTAGCAGGCTCTACTGTTTTTGAATCATTCGGATGATAGTTCTGTGTCATCTGCAGAACAAGAAGGTAAAGACAGTCACTCATAAGCCTGGCCTCATGGTGAGCTCCCGGCTGCTTAAAGAAGAAATTAGATATACCTGCACCCAGGAAGTAAGCCAACAGCTGGCAAAGATACTTGTAGTCTCCTCTTTGGAAAGTGTTTCTCTGAAGTGCTGTGATGCAAAATTCTTTAGTTTCAACTGCAAGTTGGTGCAAAAGAGTACCTGGTCTAAATGCATCCTGGGACCATTCAAATTTGACAATTCTTTCAAGTTTATTAACTTCTCTATGTATTTGCGGCCATAGCTTCTGAAGTAAAACATAGAGGTGTTTGCTTGGACTTTTTGTTGTACCAAAAACAAGTTCCATGACATGAGACACATGTCTCTCATATATGTGATGTCTGCACATTAGCCAGAGAACAGGCCTCCCCAAAGCATGAAGAATAACATTTCTAATAGCTCCATTGTTTTTTCCTGTGTTGCTAGCTGTGGTGTCAGCACATACCCCAATAACTTGATCTGATAGCTCATAGTATTCGAGGATACTTTGAATGGCTACAGCTTGGTCGCTTCCCTTGGAGCTTTTAATTTTCAAAATACCAAGCAGAAAATCTAAAGGGTCAGCTTCAGGAGAAGAAACGCTTATAGCTATCCTCTCATGACTTGTGCTAATTGCTTCTTCACTGGTGTACTGTCTTACAATTTTAGTATCAAAGTGAATCACTAGCTTTAAGCCTCTTACTTTGTCCATGTTCTGCTCTCGGATGATCTGGGCTTCTGACTCTACTACAGTGTGTGCTTTCCTAGTCAGAGTTGATCTTGAGATCTTCAACTCCTCAATGTTAATACCGCCAGCTTTATAAAGAGATGTCAATAAACAGGTTCCTGGTCGAACACCAATACCATATCTTGTCATGATTGGGATCCAATTGTTTAGGAGTTCGTCCATACTTAGCTGAAGACTAACTTTTACTTCCCCTGAAATCTTTTGGGTCTTTGTAGGAGGCATAAAAGCTTCGTCAGAGTCTGGAAGGCTATCACTGTCTGTGTACCAGGAAACTTCAAACTCTCTTTGTTCTAGTTCTTCTACCTTCCTTTTATTCTTTTTTTCTTGATTTCTGAGCTTTTCATTTTGTGAGCGCATTTTTTCTTCCATTATTCTTATTTTCTCCAAAGCCAAACAAGCATTTTTTTGAAATGTGTTATCAATACCTGCCATCTTTACCATGCGTCCTTTGAGACAGTGCTTTAGAAATTCAATGTCCTCTTTTTGAGCCTCTCTGTTCCTTAATGGATCACTCTTTATCAAGTTAAAGATGTTGGCCTTATGAATTGGGAATAAAAAGTTGCTTTCATTTAGAAAGTTGTTTACTTTATTGCAGTAGCTTCCTTCTGGTAGACTTAGAGTCTTGAGTCTTTTTAGAGATTGGTACTCATTGATCTTGTTGGTAATTTTGTTTCGAATTTGCTGCTCTGTGAGTATGAAATTGTTGTCAAATCCAGCTTTGCCCCACAAGTTTACTAGTTCTCTCAAAATGCAAACACCGCTGATTGTCTGTCGCCAATTCTCTTCACACATTCCTTCAGCTAACTTGCTGCATTTCAGATAACTTTTTCCAGAAGCAAGGGCACATCCAACTTTACAGTTCATCTTGGTAGTGCTAAGAAAATGCCAAATGGTTAAGTAAAAACAAACAGATAAAATTCAGAAATTTTTTAGACGTTACCTAGTTTCTTTTCTAATGTTGAGCCAGTAAAACCTTCTGAGCATTTCTCCAGTCGTTGGAAGTCGATTTGGAGCAAAGCTTTGCAGTGGAAAGCCTAACAAATAAAACTGTCTACGCTTTCTTGCAGCCTGTCTCAAATCTTCAGCTGGCTCTAGTAATGTATTGTGGCATTTTTTTCCTGAAGCCATTGTCTGAAAATATAGCTAATACAGTTTATAAATTGTATATATTTATAAATTTATAGTATAAATTATAGCTTACAGTACAGTAGTTTGTTTCGAAACAGCAAATAATACTATTAAAAAATACTTTTTTTGCCAAGCAAAAAAAAAAGCGTATAATGCATAGCACGTGTTGTTTTTTATTATAATTATCTACACTTAACAAATTATTTGAAAAAAATCGCTTAACAATTGAAAAATAAACTTTAATGAAATGAAAACTTACTTATTATGTAAAACTATGCACGCATTCATATGCACGCGCGCAATTTTTATGTTAGGAGAATTAGCAAACAAATCGTTTTTTTTTTCATTTTGACGTCTTAATAAAATTATTAATTATATATTTTTTATATTTTAATAATTTTTGTCATGTATTATAAATAAAAATGTGTAAATAACTAAAAAATAATTATATTAATAATTTAATTAAACATTTACAAAAAACAAAAAAAATTTTTTTAAAACAAACATTTACAACTGAAAATTGTGTTTCCTAAATTCTCCTAACATGAAAAAAAGTTATTACAAAATAATAAATTTACAATATAATATTCTATTATAGAGAAATTGACTAAACCACCTTCTTTACCTTAGAGTTGATTTGAACGGCTGAAATTTTCACTATATGCTACAAATACATAACGATAATGATTGAGCTTTTCCACATTTTGATTTTCGAAAAAAATTTTTTTTTGAGACACCCTAATAGACAGCCGTACTTTTTAATTAAATCAAAACATTCTTAAGAAATACAAAAAAACTATAATATATTTATGTTTTCCATTAATTTAAAGGAAGGAATTCCGTAGAATCAAACGTTAACATTTTATTTTTTAACACATTTTTATCAGAAAAGATTGGGTGGTTTTACAAATCAAATACTATCGAATAGTTTTGCTTTACTTCTCGATAAAAAAGACAACTATTTATTAAAACGTAAGAAGATATTCTTTATAAAATTTATCAGTTTTTTAACAAACTTTTTTCTTAATATTTAAAGCATACTCGGTCAACCTGAGTTCCATTAAGCATGGTATCAAGTTTTATCTTCTAAATATAGAGATAACCCACGAGTAACAAGTAAACTACACAAGATAACTTTTGTTCAAACTTTTTAATTTTTGGAAACTAAAAATTTTTATTCAAAACTTTGAGTAAAATGATAAGTTTTTTTTTTTTTTTAGTAAGTAAAATAGAAAACTTTCCATCTTGGCAAACGAACGCCTAATTTTAAATGATATTTTTTATGTGGAATTAAATTTGTCTCTTAACTTGCTCAACAAAATGTTTTGCTGTTCTGCTCTTATATTTTCTACAAAAATACCTGTTTGTGCAACTTCTTTGGGTGGGCAAATACTATCTTTAACAGTTTGAGGCACGTCATCGTTGGTGCATTTTGATTCGTAAAGACCTAGTTCGTGTTTAAAAATACCGAGTGCTTGCTCAAAGTAAGTATGTTTTTCTATTTCTTCGCGTAGCCTATTATTTGCAATATTGTAAAAGATTAAATCAGCATAGTTAAATTCTAAAATGGCTTTTTCAATATCGGGGGGTATCTGAACTTTTGCTTCTTCGTTGCTTCGTCTTACATTTTGCTTGCGATACACTACATCTTGTATAGTGCAACATAACTTTTCTCTCAGTATAACCATAGACTCATCATATTTATCTGCAACAACAACAAAGTGAAAAGCATCAAGTCGATCAATTATTTCTGCTTTTGTTCCGTTAATAATTCCTAAACTTCGAGTTTGCAAATTAGGCTGAATAAGATCAATTTGATATTTATCTCGTACCTCGTTTTCTCTGTAGGTTGTGTAAATATTTCGAACTAGTTGATAATGCTTAAAAAATATCCTAATGCTTTCCCATAGATCTACGTTTTTTAATATCAATCGTTCTACAGCCGATTGTATTCTTGAGTATTTATATAAAGAAAGAAAATGTTCGACTGGATGGCGCACAGATGCCATAACAAAAGCGTCTTTGTTCATAAGTTTCTCAACTGTTATAATAAAAAAATCATGTAATTAAATAGTAATTTTATGATAAATTTTTTTTAAAGTTGAAAATTAAGACATGAAATTTTTTTTAATTCTTTCTTACCAATAACAGGATCAAAAATTAACTCATCAGCTATTAAGTCGCATTTCTCATTGTATACTTTTGTCAACTTTAATTCTTCTACTGCATTAGGCCAGTTCAAACCCCAAAGGTTTGTCGAGTCAAAGCATATATTTAATTTGTACTGTTTACCATAAATAAGAAGAGTGCTCCTAAGAGTAGTGGAACCTGTTTTTTGTACTTTAACATAAATTATAGAGCGTTGCGGTTTTGTTTCCATATTGCACACTTTCTTCCAACTTGATGACTTCCTTAAAAATGGAATTAAACTCCCCAAATTCTTTTTAAATTCTTTAAAACCGATATAATGAAAAACTACGTCAATATTAAACTCAAATAAAGTATACATGCACATAATGAATACGAAAATTAATAAAATATTAAATCGATTTAGAAACTTCATTTCTGAAATTTCAATTCCAAACTATTTTTGAACATTTTCATTTGTAAGTCAAACTCAAAATAATTTGAATACATTTTTTAACACAAAAGTGAAATCGCGTAGCAACGTGCTACAGTTTTTTTTTTAAAACTAAAAACTCTATTTTACTATAAGTTATTACTATATTACTAACTTTAAAATATATAAAGGTCGATCGTTTTTTATTTTTTTATCATTATAATTTACAAAAAAAATAATCTGTAAATAATAATGATGAAAAAATAAAAAAAGATTGACCTGTGTACAAAAAATGTAGTTTATCCATTTTTTTTCAACTAAACATCACTAGTAAATAATATCGTCCTCATCGAGGGCTGATAAAAAAAAGGCCGAAAACAACCTTTTAAGAAAAAGAAATAGTTAAGTTAAATTTTTTTTAAATGAAGAGGTTAAAAATATTATTTGGGTTCTACATGAAAAATTATTTTGAAATACATGAAAAATTATTTTGAAATACATTAATTTATTCTTAACTGCCTGTCTTTAACAAAGTTTCAAAATAATAAGTCCAACTTATTTTTTAGTTTAGATTCCTATAAATTTTATAAAGCTTGTTTTCGCTTATATATTGCCTATAAACTATGTCTAGTTTTTTTCATTTAACTAATTTTGGTGTTTATATTGGATATATTACAACTAATTCAAATAAAATAAATTACAACTAATTAAAATAAATTAAAACTCAAATTTGACTTGCAATATATAAAGAATAAACACAAAGATGCTCAAAAAGAACCGGACGGCGAAAAATCACGCTAATCTTTTTACAATGCCTTAAGTATAACAACAAGTTGAATCAATGCATACAAAAACATTTTAAGTCATTTTTTTTTTAAATTTGACTTTTTGATGAAAATTTGTTCTTTGAAGACAGTTCCACCATTGTATAGTCAAATATTCTCCAGTCAGACCTCTCCACACGTTGAATAAAGAGCTGAAATATTTTCTGTAAACTAAAAGATTCTAAGTCAGTGACTTAGAAGGTTTTTGTTTGCAGCACTGAGAAAACCAGCTGTGTGCTCCTGGTAGCTGTCAGATGTTTTTAATCCAATTTTTGTTTTGTTTTGGTTACGAGTTTGAGGTTATTTGAGCTTATTTTATTATTCATCTCGTTGTTTTAATGAAAAAGACTTATAATGGATGAAAAACCTAGTAGTAGTAGTGGAAGAAAGGTTAAAAATGAGTCTATGTGGAAAAGAAATGCTGTTAAAAAATCTAGGGTGAAAAGTAAAGAGTACATTGACTACAAAGGAAGAACTGTACCTGCTACTACTGTTGGAACTGATTGCAGGTGAGATTTGTATTGCAATTTTGATACCCAATTAGCCTTTCAACAATTTGTTTAGGCCTATCATAGCATATCATGCAACATGTTTTCATAAAAACGTCTTTGACAAAACTAATCCAACACGTTCCATATTGTTCCATTTAGGCTAGTGACCTTAAACAGTAGCCAAATATTAATATGACCTTAAACAGTAGCCAAATGTTATAGCCGAATTACTCAAACATCATTTTTTAGAGTTTAGCTATGGGATTTAGTCATACCTCGAACATTTATATTTGCATAATCTAATGAGATATTTTGCTTTCAGATGCTCGAAGAAATGTACGGAACGTCTAAAAAACCAGAGATCTTTGCACGTATGAGATCGTTAGAGACAAAGAACGAGCAAGACGTGTTTCTACAATCGTTGATTACAAGCATGAAGGTGAAAACTCACCGACCCAGAAAGGAAGGTGCCGAAGGAAGAGTTGCTCATGAATTTTCATTTACATACGAGGCCAAAGAAAAGGTATGTGTGGATGCCTTTAAAACCCTTTATGGTATCAAAGTTAGTCGTATTCGACAATTGCACTCCCTGTTGGTATTAGGAAAATCACAAAAGGACCTTCAAGGGAAAAAATTAGGAACGAATGCAATCAGGGGCAATGTAAGACTTCTGATAAGAGAACATATTGAAAGTTATCCGGTGAAACAGAGCAAATATGCTCGTAAAACTATCAATTATCTAGATGCTAGACTAAATGTCAAAGTTTTGTACTCAATGTTTAAAGAAAAATATCCTAAAGCAAAATGTAGCTAAAAGTTTTTTCTAGGCTACTTTAAGGACAACTTTACGTTAAGATTTGGCAGTTAGGCTCTTGTTGCACCTGTGAGGAGCTTAATTTAAAATTACGAAGCCCTCATCTCAGTGATGCAGCAAATAGAAATGCTGCTGCTGAACTGATGCTGCACAAACGTCGATCGAAAAACTCCATAATAAGAGCAACCCGGAAAAAAAACAAAATGAACCGCATGTCTTAGCGATCGCATTTGACTACATGGAGAATATCCCTTTACCAATGATACCAGTCCAGGAAACCTTTTACCTCAGACAGCTATCTGTTAACCTCTTCTCTATTCACGATGTGAAATGCAATAAAGGTCATGTTTATGTGTACCATGAAGGCACAGCCAGAATAAGCCCTGATGAAGTGTGCAGCTTTGTGTACAATTAGCTTATGTCTGCTCCTCCAAAATTTACTGAAGTCCATGACTTCTCAGATAACTGTGGAGGCCAAAATAAAAATCATGCACTAAACAGAGTCTTTTTGACTCTCATAGATACTGGCCGATTTGATCAAATCGAGCAGTACTACCCGATAAGAGATCACTCGTACCTACCTTGTGATCGGGACTTCGCGATAATAAAGAGAAAACTGAAAAAATATGACAGGGTGTACACTGTTCACCAGATAACTAAACTTATCATTACTTCTAGTACTACTGGTAATCCTCTAAAAAATGAAGCGTTGATTTGATGTTGATCAACGTTGATTTTGCGTTGACATTAGCGATCGACGGCGATCAACCATAAATGGATGTTGTAACAACAGCAATGTTATCAACAGCAAATCAATGTTTATTTACAAACACTGAGCGTTCGTTGATTTACTGTTGACAAAAAGCAAATGTATCGAGCCGTTTACTAACAGTAATTTGCTGAGCATTTTCTGCTGGGATTTTTTTGTTATTTTTGGTGGTTATAAAACGTTTGTTCAAATTTTAATTGCATTATGCGGTAGAAATGAATATAAACTTTATTGAAAAACATATATTTTATTAAGTAATTATTTTTTCAGTTCTTGAATAAAGATTATCCTAATGAAATTAGGGTAGTTCTTTAACTATTTGAGGATAATAGAACATCTTAATATAAATATTTTAACAATTTAACATGAAAAAGTCACAACTTAGCAGCAATTTGGCTAATTAATGCTTATTATAATAACATTACTATTATCATAGCAAATTATTAATGGCTGCAAGTATTTGCCTGATAATTTCTGACTGCAAACTTAAATCATATAGTAAAAAATGCAATTTAAACTGATTTTTTCTGTATAAGAATAATAATGCCTTTATTTTTTTTTCTTTTGTGATGTAATAAAATAAAGATAATAATGCCTAAATATGACAGAAGCCTATATATGAGAGAATTTATGAAAGAAAAATGAAATATTGAAAAAAGAATAAAATATCTTCTTGAAGAGTGCAACATTGTTGGTATAGGGAATTGCGTTCATCTAGATTTAGACATTCAAAAGATTTTTGAAGTTTCTGAAGATGTGCACAGTGATATATTGATGTTTTCAATTACTTCGCCAGAAAATAAATTTTGTTTAAGTAAAGTTGAATCTAATTATTGTGATGTTGACGACATTGCATTTAAAAATAGTTTATACAGTAGTATTGATACTCTAACTTCAACAAAAGGTTTTTTATATGAGTGGTCATTAAAATACTGTATAAAAGATGATGCTTTAAATGCACTTTTATTTCACTTAAATAAATTTACTCCATCTATACCGAAATGCTGGCAGACATTACAAAAATCTCTTCAAAAAGTTAATGTTTTATATGTCAGTGGAGGCAATTATATATATCTTGAAGTTAAAAGTGCAATTGATTATTACATATCAACAGTTGGAAATAAGGAAAAGCTTGATCTAATTGTAAGTATTGATGGTGCACCTATGTACAATAGTAAAAAGACTTCCATTTGGCCTATACTAGTTACAATTAACAGAAAAGGATCATATGCTGTTGCAATTTGGCATGGTCAGGGAAAACCAAACAATATGGATGAGTACTTTGAAGATTTTATTCTTGAAATGAAAAAATTGCAAACTAATGGGTATAAACAGCTGCTGGTGACTATTAAGGCTTTTGTTTGTGATGCGTCTGCAATGCATTTGTTAAATGCATTATAGGGCATAGTGGCTATCAAAGCTGTGAAAGATGTTTGGCAGTTGGCACACAAAAACATGGTGTAAGATTATTGGAAACGACTACTTTACTTTGTACTGACATGGCTTTTAAAAATAATTTTTATAAAGAAGGTCACCAACTTGAGAGTCTTTCTCCACTTGTTAAGTTAAATTTCCCAATGGTAACTGGATTCCCATTAGACTATATGCACCTTATATGTCTTGGAGTAGTTAAAAAACTTCTAATAAACTGGTGTAAAGGTCCCCGATGTATTAGAATAAGTCAATCTGTTAAAGACAGTATTTCAAATGAACTCATAAATTTACGAAGTTATACACCATCCAATTTTCAACGTAGACCACGCTCTTTAAATGTACTTGAGAAGTGGAAAGCAAGAGAGTTTCGATTATTCTGCTTTATGCTGGACCTGTTGTTTTAATAAGGAAAAATAAATAAAACTATGACTTATTTATTTCTTTTTCAATTGCTATGCACATACTGCTTTCTAATAAAATGGCCAAAAATGAATTGTTAGTGGCATTTGCTAAACAGCTGCTTAAATGGTTTGTCAGAGAAGTACAAATTTTGTATGGGGAGATCTTGGTAACATACAATGTTCATAGCATGATTCATTTAACTGATGATTGTGTTAACTTTGGGGAGAGTCTTGATCATCTATCAGCTTTTCCTTTTGAAAACTTTTTGGGTTGAATTAAAAAAATGGTGCGAAAATCACATCAGACTGTTGCCCAAATAGTGAATCAATTAGATGAGAGAAAAAAGTTGGATATTTTTCTTAAAGAAAGGAATGGTAAAGAAATTTCTGCCTAAGTGGTAAATAAAAAGATCACATCAAATCTATGAGACAGAGTTTATTTTATTCAAGGCAAAGGGTTTATTTTAGTAGAAGAGGTTTTTGTAGATCTTGTAAAATGCAAGGCTCTAAATCGTCATTCAGTTCGAAAGTTTTTTCCTGATTGTTTTGAAACATCTTATTTAGACGTTTGTTATGTAAATTCATTAGCCAACCTAAAAAGAATTTTTCCGAAAAAAAAAGAACTTTTGAAGAAAGGCTTGATGATACCTGTTTAAAAAGGTGGTTATGCTTTTTTTCTGCTTAGACATTGTGATATTGCTTATGATCACTGATTTCTTGAATTAAAAACACAAACTTTGATTATACTTGCAGACCATCAATTTTTAAAGAATGTCTGTGCATGTGTCATTTTGTAAAATTTGTTTGTAATTTTGTAAAATTTGTTGTAAATTTGTCAAATATGTAGTTCATTGAACAAATTTAAAGTGAGTTTAATGCATTTTAATTTATAAATTTTTTGTGTGAAATAAATACCTGGTATGTTTATAGAAATAATAAAATATTTATGCAAGTGTTTTACATTGATAATCTAAAAAGCGTTTTACAAAGTTCATTGTTTTTAATCTCTAATGTATTTTTAATTTTATTTGTAACTTATATAAGATTGTTTAGAATTAAATTGCACCAGAATATTGAAATTTCATTTGCCATTGTTGAATTTTTAAATGGAAATTTTAAAGAAGTGGAAGTGATTGCTAAAAGTTGGATGAAAAATGATGGGAAATGCTTCTGGCTGCCATTTAAAAGTTCCGCTGCGATTCGTAAAGCTGTCACAACCTTGCAGGTATCAACCTCTGATTGGAAGATATACCCTGCTAGGATTTTATACACTACAGGTTTGCATATTACTATAAAAAAATGTAAAATAATTGAATAAGATATTGAACTGTATGTTTTGACCAGGGCACTGGAGAGGATAAACATGTGCTGGAGCAAATTTATTTTAGGCCCCCTTTACAATATGACTATTGTCTCATTTAATATCACTTATTTTAAATCCAATATTCTAACGGGCATTTGTTTAAATTATATGTTCTGAATGTCTTTAGAATGTTTAAAGAAGATTTCCAACGATTAAAAAAAGTTTTTTTAACAATGTTTTTAGTTTTTTTTTTAAACTTTTAGTGTTTTTTAAAAACAAAAAAATTCATTATTTTTCATGGGTTTTTCATTAAAATTCATTAATTTTTATGCGGTGCACCAATTGCACTCCATTCTCATAGGGCCTGCTTTTGCCGCAAACATTTCAATTACATCTTCATTAGATATTGATAAATGATTTTACGTACATAGATTTGTGTTTATGAAGAAGCTCAGTCACACTTAGAGAAAGCAGCAGATACTTCAAATTTTGAAACTGACATCGAAGAGAAAAAAGGGACAAAGCAAAAGTAAATTATACTAAAATTAGTTTTTAACAAATAAAAAGTTTTGCAATAAAAAATTACACAAATCATGCACTTTTTTTGTTTATAAAGTAAAGTTTATATTAAAGGAGAAAGACAGCAATGACATTTTGTGAAAGTGATGAAGATATTGTGGTTGGTGATGAAGAACTATACGGAAGATACTATTTTGATAGTTCAAATAGCTAAAGAATATCTAACGTGATTCCAAATATAGCAGGTTAACTATTTTTGTAAAAGTAAAATAATGGTTTGTTAAAATAAAATGCTTATTTTTTTACTGAATTATAAATGTTTTTAAATCAATATCAACTCCCCATTTACACAGTGAAATAGCAAGCTTTTCAGTTGCTGAAAATAACAATGACTTCTCGAAAGAAACTAATCTATCTCAAGGGAAAATGATGTTGTCTTCAAATATATTGGTAAAAAAAAGTCCTAACGTTGCTTTTGTTCTAATTAAAATCTGTGTGCGTGTGCAGTAAAAAATTTAATAGAAATCAGAACTATATGTTATAGAATATAATTTTGTTGACAAATATTTTATAAATATATGTTTGTTGACAAGTTTAAATAAAAATCACTATATAATGTTTAAAAATTTTATTTAATTTTTGTATGTATAATTTATCTATACCTAGGTAGAAAATGGCTCTAAAAATTGTGTTTTGGATAAAGAGGATAGCAAAGAAAGACATTTGTCTTGCCAGGGTAAATTAAATAAAAGTTTTATTTATTTTTTCCATTTAGGTAATTTTTCATGGTTAATTTTCTACAAAATATTTTACATAAATAATAATAATATTGTTTATTTTACTACATTTTTTTTTAAAGATTTTCAAAAAAGATTTGCGTTAAGTTGGATGGCAAAAATAGATAAAAGAGAAAAGTGATTCAAGAGTCAATTTTAAAAATCCATGTATTGAAATTAAGATAATTTCATTCATATAGAATGAACATAATATGTATTCTGACCCTTAAGTAATTTTAATTTTTTTAATAATAGATGAGTTCTCTTAGTCTTTGTGGAGGTAATATAAATCGGCTTTTGCTTTCGGAAAGTTGTTAATGAACGAGGATGCTGGGGCCTGTTTTAATGTCTCGGGTGGTTCATTAAAGATAAATTTTAAAACATACACCCTGTATCACATGATAGTGGGTAAGAATGGTTTTATGCATTTTTTTAGATTTTTTATTTCGCAGTAAATATAATTTGTTTATCCTAGTCAGTCATTTATGTAACTGTTTGCTATAATTTCTGCAGTTTGATTTTTTTCAAATTTGATTTGATTTTTTGATTTAGATGCGATTACACGACAGCATCATGATGCAAAAATTTGCGAGTGTTATTCAGGCATTTTGAAATTTTTAAGGCAATCAGGAACACGACTCAATCGAAAAGTTTTGAAAATGAACAATGCTGCAAACGCTAAATAAATTGTTTGAAAATGTAAATTTTGTGTTAAATTCAATAAAAAACTTTCTTACTTAATGCAGTGCCTACTTTCTTTCATTATTCTTTTGAGTTAGCTTTGAATTGCTCTATCAATAAATTTTTTGCTAAATCCTTTATTTACAGCCTGTTTTTTACAAAACAAAGAAAGATTTGAGCAATATGTATACATTTTATATACAAATATTTTATATATATATACATACATAATATATATATATATATACATATATATATATATATATACATATATATATATATATATATATGTATATATATATATATATATATATATATATATATATATATATATATATATATATATATATATATATATATATATATATATATATATAAATTATAAATCAGTAAAAAGTTTTTTTTCATTTAACACTGTGTTTCATTAATAATAAGACTCATCAGAAATACTTAGTTTTTTTATTGATGAGAGCATTTCTGATGAGTCTTTTTATTGATGAAATACAGTGTTAAATCAAAAAAAATTTTCTTAAGTGATTTCCTACTAATTTATAATTGCTCAGTTCTTTTAAGAACATTGAGCACTCTATTTTGTCGAATACATTTTAAAGTTGTTTAAATATATATATATATATATATATATATATATATATATATATATATATATATATATATATATATATATATATATATATATATATATTTCGTAAACTGTTGATATATATTTTTTTGATATATGCATCAAAAAGCGATCTCAAAATACCGTCGGCTATTATAAAAATCAGTGTTGAATCACCAAGAAAAAATGATTGTTGATTAAACGTTGAAAAGCAACATTCGATCAACGTTTTTTGTAAACACCAAATCAACGTTGATAAGTGGCTAACATTTTGGACAAAAAATCAATATGGAATCAATGTTGACGAGAAACATTGAATCAACATCAAATCAACGCCTCATTTTTTAGCGGGAAGTTTACTGTTGAAGAAGTCACAACAGAAGATATTGATGAGCTGGCCAACAACCGACGAGGCGAATGACGGAAAGAGGAACACGATATTTAGTGAGGTGTCTGACAAAGGCTTTGTGATTGGTTCTTTTATACATTGTGTGATTTAATATGTGTAATAGTTTGACCTTTGATTTTTAATAGTTAATAATCACAAATTTTGATATATATTTTAACAAATCTAATATTTAAAGATGTCAAAAATCACCCAGATTTTTTTTGAATTTATTAACGTAATAATTTTGGATTTAAGTTTTTTCTCGTTCCCCGAAAAAATGGTTTTTATGACTTAAAACGTTTTTGTCTACAACGATTCAATTTGAATATAAAGTTCTCAGTAAATATTTATTGTTTAAAAATTGACCTTTGAATTTGAAATAATAAATAAAAATATATTTTAAATAATAAATCATAAATAGTAAAAAATATATTTGAATAATCAAAAAATCTAAAAGATGCGAGAATCATTTCACAATATGTTATAACAATTTATTTATTTGTTAGAAATTTAAATAAGTTTAAAAATTTTGCTATTTAAAATTTTATTTCTGAAACAATTTATTGCTTACATTTGGAGTTTCAGATACAGGTGACAGTTTCCAACAAAAAAAAAAACAACAGATTTTAGAGTTAAAAAATGTATATTTTTTTCTTTAATATAAAACTTTCGATTCCAAGTAAACCAATCAAATCCTAGTTATAAACCCTGCCAGAGTTGGTGCAGTTATTTTTAGAACAAAAGTGTTTAGAACAGAAGGAATTGAAACAATGATTTTGTTACAATTCCTTTTGAATTTTTTAATACACTACACACAGTACACAGTGGGCCAGGTGGTGGACAAAAGTAAAAAAATACATTTTTAAAAATCACATTATTGTATACCATTTTATAGCTTAAACATTCAGCTTTTATAAAATGAAAATATTTCTGTATAACAATCAACCGTGTGCTTCTAAGCCGTAGAGTAAAAAGCTTTTTTTAAAAAAAATTAAAATTTTTTTTTTTTTAAAAGTAAGTCAAAAGTAACACTTTTTGTGTTACTAATAAGCATGGAATAAATGGTAATTTTAAAACCTCTTTTTTATTGCATAGTTTAATAAAATCAAGTACTGTCTTTTAAATGAGTTATTACACCACTATTTTTACACGTAAGTTATGTCGAATAAATGATTTCAAATGACTGCGTATATGAAGTACGTTTTTTAGTTAAAATTTCACTTATTCGAATACTTTTGCGGTTCAAAGCGGTCCAGTAATTTGTGACTTGAAATACATTGATCAATATGTATATTATGAAAAGAAATTTGGTTTATATAAATCATTATTAAAGACCAGGCGGCAGAAGCGTAGCGACAAAAAATAGGTCTCAGACAAAATTATAATCCAGGCCCCTAAATTGATTTTCTGCCCCCGCCCCCCATCCCTTTTCTTTTCTTAACAAAAATTATACATGAATCAAAAACCTTTAAATGCAATTTTGATTTAGTTAAATAGAATCCAAAATGTTACACTATGCATGTCTAAATAGAATATCTAATGAAATTTTTTTATTCTCTTTATAGCTGCAAACTGTTCTTTAACATCTTTTAAATTTAGTTGAGTTGCTATTTATGCTTCAGTAGCTATTAGGTCAATGTATTAATTTTCAATGACACATTTAATGATGATAGGTTCAATCTTCTTAGTCTTTCGCAGTCTCAAGCTGGAAGCCCATATTGTTGCTTTGCGTTTAATAGATTAAACAGAGGTTTTATCAGTTTTAAATAAGAAGCGCAAATAGAAACTGTGTATTTGTGGTGTGGTCAAATAATCATTTTATGTAACTTGAGAGCCATATTTTCATCAATGAAAGCGAATGTCTTTTTGCATACCAAAAATTTGTAAGGACTTTGAGACAACTGTTCGAAAATGTGTGCTCCACTTGGCGTTACATGAAATAATGACTGATAAATTACGCACTTAAGTAGAGCTTTTTAGTGATTGATGTATTATACTTTTTTATTTTGTTTCCCATTTATTCCGAAATATCTTAATTATAACATTGTTCTGTTTTGAGGTAGAGAATCAACGTTTTGGCGAAATCGAGATTACATCAATAAATTAGTAAAATACTATAGATAAATGAAATAATATTAAAAGTCTCTATTAGATTAGTCACGCATAATTTATGGTAAAAAAAGCCACGATTGATTTGGAGAGAGCATTTTATTATCGTTAATGTGCCTAAAGATTTTTACTATTTTTTTTTACTATATTTTTTAGGCAACTGAGCTTAGTGAAATAGGTCCATAGTTTTCGGCAAGTAATTTATCTTCAGTTTTTTTATAAACCGAACTAAATTTCCTGATTTCTAGAGAGTGAATAATAAACCAGAATTGAAGAATTTATGAAAGAGTTTTGTAAATGTAAAAAGTATTTATAGGGGTTAAGATTGGCAAGTTAATAATGTCTGAAATAGAAAAACCGAAGTTGTCATTATGAGTTCTTTTAGGTTAATATCACTTTTTTAATGATGGAAATTATTCAGAGGGATTTTAATATTATTGCTTTGTGCTCTTTTTGCCTAAAATATTTCAGCTTTTACGGAACGATTAAAAAGATAGCAGTTTATTTTAAGTTTATTATTCTTCCATTTAGTTAAGCAATTGCTATAGCAAACGGATTTTTTAATATGTGTATCCACGTATCATACCTTTTATATCATTATATCATACCACGTATTTATATCATACCACGTATCATACCTTACCTAATATGTGTACCCACGTATCATACCTTTTCTCTGATTCTAACCTTAGGGATAAATATTCGCAAACAGTGCAATTGTTAGAAATTAACAAATTAAACATTTGATCCGATATTTTAAACAGAAATAAAACATTGCATTTAATTAATATAATAAAGTTTGATATTGAATCGTAATCACCTTTGCTGTAACTAAAAAACTGAGATTCACTTTCGGGAAACGGTTTTAAAACTAAAATTCCTCAAGTAATGCCAGTGGCGGATCCAGGAAGAGGAGGGGTAGGTGGGTGGGGCAATAGGGTTTGCAAGCCCCTCTCCCCACCAGAATCTGAAAGTCCTTATATATCTTAGAAATTGAGGAACCTTTTTTCTTTAGGAGACACAAACGTGGTAAAAAATACAAAAATATTTCAAAACCCCCTATTCGTAAGCGGGCCTTAGTATTTTTACCTAACACAGAATTAAGACATCATTTTAAAATAGAATTACTGCTGTAGGTAAATGACAAGTCCAACATATGATTTGAGCAACTATAGGGTGTCTGGACTTAGGAAATGTGATATGTTTTAATTACCGACAATGAATCAGTCATCATAGGGCTTCCTAATTAAGCTATGAGCTAGTTTGACAGATTCAGCGATATATTATATTAAATTAGCATTATTTGGTGTATGTATAACCTATAAATATGTGTTTATTGTTAATAGATAACTTTGCTACGCTACTGCCAGGCGGACATCTGCGGATGTCCGCATGGTTTTTAATAATGATTTTTACAAGTTAAATGATGTATCCGATTTTATGTGGCGAAACATTATATGTGTTTTATACTAAATGGTTATGTAATAATTAGGTCTCAGCAAAACTAGATTAGTGTTACAAACTTGTTTTAATATTTATACATCTTAAAATACCTGTTTATACAATTTTTGTAAAAGAAATTTATATTTTTATATAGTTAAAACATGAAAAACATTGATATTTTTTCATATATTATACCAGAAAACTTGAACTTAGCTAATCCTTATATTTTGGATGCAGTTGTCATGGCATAAACTTAACTGCTAATAATTTGTCTAATTTCATAAAGCATCTTTGACAAAGGTATATATGCAAAAACTCTAAAAACCGTTTTGAAGAGAATAATAAACAATGGGCTACCAAATGAACCAATATCAGTTTAATTTGTAATTGATGTAAGAAAATTCTACTAACTGCTTCCATTGATAAAGAAAACTCTGCTCTTATCCAACTGTAGTATCTGGCAGGGTCCAGGTGAACTTTGATACTTTTAGTAATAAAACAAAGAAAAGAAGATTGACGCCATTAGTTGCATCATATTTATCTAAAGAACTATTGTTTGCATCAGTTTGTAGTTTGCGCCAAGATATTAATAAAAAAAAAAAAGCTAAAGCTGTTTTACAATTATCAGAATATATGAGTTTTGGTTCGATAAATACTTTTAAATTAAAATTTTCATATTATTATATACACAAAAAGGTTTAAGCTTTAGGTTCTATTTTATATGAAATATGTAGTAGTTTCGTGTAATATAAAATAGAGCCGTGGAACTACACACTTATAATTAGTAACTGGGAATGTGTTAAACTTTTAAAATGCATAAAGTAGTTTTTAATCAGACATTAATTTTAGTCTATAACATTGATGCTTTAAGGAAAGTTACTTAAGCTAATAACTATGCAAAAGGAACCGTTGCCAGGTATTTCAGTTGTCACTATCAACCAAATAAAAAATCTATGGTACCACTATATTTGTAGTATTAAAATATTTAATGTAGTAATTAAGGAAGTTATCTGATAAAGTTGTTACTTTTTCCATTTATAATTGTTAAGGTTAATAAAATATGTAGTTGTAAATAAAAATTATCACACAAAATAAAAAAAACATAATAGCTATGGATGCAAACAAATAATGTAATTCGACCAGAAAATTAAATTATTTTTACCTTGATTGCAAAAAACCAATTTCTTTTCAAACTATTAGCTAATGATCAACTTAATAAAATTAAAACAATCAAAGTTTACTAAGTTAAAACCATATTTTAACAGTAGACAAAGTAAACATGAAAGTCGGTGGAGCACCAAAGTAGAACTAAAGAAATAGAATAACAACTAAATTTAAAATGATGTTAATACATATTATTTGCAGTTAAACATAAAAAATAATTATACCATCACAAGATAACAAAGGTAAAGTTGTAAAAACGAACAAAAAAAAAAAAAAAAAAAAGTAAAACGTAAATTTTTTTATAAGTATGATCCTTATAATAAAAAACAATCTTTACTTGAACAGATAAGGACACATCGATAAAGAGCATACACAGTGAAAAATTGATTTCTAAGTTCTTTCATATTGTAAGTACTTATAGATCTATGAATACCTATAAATAGCTATGATAACTGGTGATTATTATGAAAATTATTAACTGTAATTTAAAGTGTTCACAAAATTTAAAATTACAATATATTTTTTTGACATGAAGAATCATAAACACTGTCACAGCAGCTCTCGAATCATTTTAATATTTTAAGAAGTAAAGTTGAAAGATTCTTTATAAGTAAATTTAACTTTATAAATCTAACCTGAATATAACTATTAGACTAACAATGTGCTAAATAATTAGATTCATATAAAACATGATTGAATATCTAACAAAAACAAAAGCAACAAATAATAAAAAACAACTTACTTATATCTAAAATGAGGTGATCTTCAGCGTCTATAAAATAAACAGCTTGTCGAGAAACAATTTCAACACATCACCTACTGAACAGAACATGTTTCATTAACTAAAATATTAAAAAATTGAACTTTAGTAACTTTAAAAACAGATTAAAAAATTACAAAATATACATACAATTTATAAATAAAAGTATATTCAACAATTATAATATTTATGACAATGATAAAAGAGATATTTAAAGAGGGGCGGGTTTTGTAACGCGCCAAGGAGGGGACTAAAAAGATCTAAAAAATAGTAATAATAAATAAAAAGGTCCGCATATTTTCATCTATAAGTAACTGTCTTTTTTAATTTTTTGTACTTTAGTGTAATAATCAAGTTCATATACGTATAATTACGTATAATAGTCAATTTCATTCGTTAGTATAAAGGCTTAATTCAGTATAATAGTCAATTTACAAAAGAATATTTGTGAAAAAAAGTCCCGCGGGGGGAGGAAGAGCTACTACCCCCATGGTCCCCTCCGTCACTGTATTCAAAGATACTTCAGAGATTTATGAAAAGTAAATACGAAATTAAAATACTTACGTGCACATCTACAGTGCCTCGTGCATTATAAGTTAAAGGCGTCCGAGTTGACTTCCAATACTAAACGGATTATAACACTATTTTTAGGTTTTCTAAATTTTGTCATTGTTGCGCATTCGGTTTAAAATATTTAACAGGGGCGTGGTAAAATTGCTTTAGAACTCTTATTTTTCTTATTATGTTAATATTAATAGTTAACTTTTAATTATTTTTAAAAATAATAAATTTCATATAATGGTTTAATTTAAATATAAAATAAAATTTTTTAATTATGTTCTTATTAAAACATACTTTTTGAACACCTTTACCGTTTTAAAAAAATTTATGGTCGCCGCATGGGAAAGTTAAGTCATCAGCTTACTCGTTTTTTTAATTATTGTTTATTAAAATGAAAAACAAAAAAACTTTATAGCTTTATAGATTTTATATTCTATATATAAACATGTTGTATACTCATTTTCCTTGCACGAAATCAACTTATATTATATTAGTTGCAAAAAAACCTGAAATGTAAAACTTAAATAACAAGTATCTCAATCATGACACATACGCAACAAATATCCCCCAGTTTTTGATTGTTTTCAGAATTTTTAGCTTTTCAAAATCTTTTTGTTTGTTAAAGTGCATAATATCGTTAGATATGTTTGTATATAACCTTTATAAGACTTTACAAGTATATTGTATTTTAAAAAATCTAACAAAAATTAAAAGAGAACTCGACTATGTTGGGGCGTTGGACTTTTAAATGGAATTTTAAATGTTATAAAAATTGTTTTTAACAGAAATAAATACTCTTGATTGAAAATTAAAGAGAGTTGACGCAATGCAATTTTCAAGTAAAAAAACTGTAAAACTTAATACGGCCTGGAACAAACAGCGAATGTTCAGTTATTGTGATTGACAGTGTGCTTAGTATGAATGATCTCTGAGGGGAAAGTGCATTAGTGTTTGCGAGAAAGTTTCTCTTTTGTGTTGAATCAGTACCTTTTTACTGAGTTGAATCAGTACTCTTTTGTGTTGAATCAGTAATCATTTTAATCAGTACCTCTTTATTCTTTCTATCTACATTAGAGCGATATAGACAGTCACCGGAGGTAGACTTACATGGTGGATGGAACTAGGATGAAAACTCAACAACTTTGTTTACCTTGAAGTATTGAATTGAGCTCAGTTTCGCTGGTTATGCAACAAAAATTCTGTCTTTTTCATTTCTGATCATGAGTAAGAACCAATGTGTGCCGGATATCTTGCTTTTCGGAGCGAAAAATTTGAAGGGAAACTTTTTGACTTACATAAACGTCTTTTAAAACAGTTTATTCAAATATTCTTAATATGTTTAACACGTGTGCTGTAGTTTACTGTAAAACTGGATATAAAAAGAGAGAGAATGGAATTGATTTTATTCCTGAAAAACATCCACTTTTTAAACTTTTAGAAAATAATCCTGACTTATTAAATCAGTGGGAAGTATTTATCAATCGAAAGTTATGAAAGCCCAGTAAAAATTTGTGCTAAATATTTGGAAGAAAAGTATTTAAAAACTAGCAAAAGAGTACCATTAATTTGGAATTTAAATCCCGTTCCAACTATTTATTGCTTACCTGAAAGAATACCATTATCAGTACATCCAACTACATCGAAAGGTAGAAAGCCACCGTCAGTCCGTCATCCATCAAATAATCAGGACGAATCTAATTTATTTATAGAAAAAGATAAAATTCACTGTTTAAATGATTTAAATACTGCTAATCTAGAAGGGTATCAGCTCAAAATATATAATGACAAATAAATATTTTTTAAGTTAGAAATTAATCAACACTTAGGTATTTAAGAAGTTACAGAAACAATTGTAGTTGATGAATTTAAGTATGTTTCCTTGTTCTATAAATCATCTTATCTTCCATTGCCTCCATGGTTTCGAAATATTGGTTGTGTATTAGAGAAAAAAAGATGTAGTTCTGTTGATTGATGAATATATTAGCAGAAAGAAGCATAATATCAAGGTATCAGATTGATAGGTGTATATATGAAGATAATGATATAGATAGTGAAGGAATTTTATATAGATAATGAAGGAATTTTATATAAAGGCGTAATGACCTTCATGATTGTTTCTTCAAAAAAAAAGTTTAATTTTGTTATAAGAGCAATACCAGAAGTTAAAATTGAGGGTAAATGGCTAGCTGACCGTGCTGATAAGTGGATTACATCTCTACAAAAAAATAGTTTTCACGTACGTGGTGTAATTTCTGATAATCATTCCACTAATGTTTCTGCTTTTTCACATTTGATGCATAAATATAAAAATACCAACCATGTTAGTAGTATTACTCATCCTACAAAAAAAGACAGTATAATATATTTATTTTTTGACGCTGTGCATCTTCTCAAAAACATGCAAAACAGTTTACTAAATTCCAAACGTTTTATATTCCATGCTTTTTATTTTGACCAGTTTCATGATGTTATTGATGTAAATGCTGGTGAAATATCATGGAAGTTACTTCATGATGTATACGATAAAGACCAATTACTTCAGTCAAATTTAAAAAAAGGTTTCAAACTATGTAGTTAATCACTTCATCCAGGAGATAATAAACAAAGTGTACCACTTGCTTTTGCAATATTTGATCCTACAACTTCTGCAGCTATTGAAAGTTATTTTCCAGATCGGACTGATGCCTCAAGCTTTTTAAAGTTAATGTATATATATATAATCAACTTTAAAAAGCTTGAGTGGACAATAAGTAACAGTAAGCAAAAATACAACAACAATTATTATATTGGAAATTTTGGGTGACATGAAACATTAATTTTTGCGCAATTTAACTGAATGGATTGAAGATTTAGAGTTTACATTAATTAAAGTTTAATTAAAGTTTAAATTAATTTAAAGTTTACATTAATTAAACAAACATCAGAAGCTCTTAGGAATATTTTAAGATGCACAGCTTCACTTCTTGATGATTTAATTCAAGAAGCATTTTAGCGGTGAAAACTTTACTTAAAGGGTCAGTCAATATCTGGGAGGAAGATGTAAGAAAGGAGAGTTGTAATATATCTTTACTAAAACTATTTGATGATAAATTGCAAGAAATTTTACCAGATATTGAAGAATGCAAATTCAGAGAGCTTTGAAGTTGTTACAGTTATTTCTGGTTATGTGGTTAAAAAGTTTAATAAAAAGATCAAATGTGGTGTTTGCAAAACTTTTCTATTAGCTGAATCTGGCGAGGTACAATGCCAATATTTTGAAAAACTTTCTTGTGGAGGATTGATTTTACCAGCTTTTGATTTTAAACATTATGTTTCAAAAGCATTTGCAATATTAGATACTGCCATTTTTCTTATAAGAGACTCAACTCTTTGCGATCGATATGTTGCAGAACGTGCTACTTCATTTTTATGCGATGAACATCAAGTTATTGGTGTAAAACTTATCGCGTTGTTACAAATATTTATTTTAACAATGAACAGAAACAATTTTCTGATGAAATTCGAAAGAACAGTGTAAAGGATTTTAAAAGCAGACAGAGAAAAAAGTTGAAGCTGAATTAGATGAACTAATCAATGTTAAATTGATTATACCAATTGTATATATTTCCTTTATCATTAGGTTTTTGTTTATCGTTTTATATATCTCGTTAATATTATTGAGATGTTGTTTTTGAGAAATACATTTCTTATGAGGTACATATTTATGTTAATAGAGTCATTACAAATTTTATTATTTTATTATTTAATAAATTTATTAAAATTTTTTATTGATGAATAAAGTTCAATATAATTTTATTTTATCTTAGCGGTGTAAGTTTTTTTAGAAACATAATCATCAGGCAAAGGAAGTGTCTAATTTATGATACATTTATCATATTTGTCAGACAAATTTTATTTTATATACACACTTCCGTAAATTAAACCCCTGTAAAAATTATAGTTTTAATTGTGGTAAGTGTGGCCAATCATTCTATACAATATATTTTTGTTTTGAAAAGTTACCCTTCTAATTTTTTGCTCCGAAAAGCAAGATATCCAGCCGTATAATTATAGTAGGCCATGTTGGTACATAAGCGGTATAGAGTGTGCACATAAATGGTATAGAGTTTTTGTGTATCGCAATGTTAGTAATGCAACAGCTTTGACTGCTGTATGTTTTAATTGTGCTGACCATTTTAAATTACTTGTAATGAGGATACCAAAATCTCTTTTATCCATGCTTTATATAAGGTTACTTTCTATATATATATGTTTGTGTGCCACAAAATTTGAAATCAATTTTTGAAAGCTTTTTTCTCAACCAATTTTGCTCAAATTTTGCACACTTAATCATTTTCGATGACAATACAAGGAAATGGAAAAATTTGACCAAAAAAAGTTAATTAAGTTAACAAAAATTTAATTTGTATTTCCCCATACATTTTATTTATTTGATATAAATTGCGTATTACGTCACAAAAATCATTGATTTGCAAATTATTTGCAGTTTCGAAGACATTAAAGCGCAGCGATTCAAAACCTATTGTTTTTTCTATGCTTTATATTCTACTTTCTATATATATATATGTTTTTTACTTTCTATATATATATTTTACTTTGTATATATATATTTATATAATTTATATTATATATTTATATAAATATATATATATATATATATTATTTATATAAATATATATATATATATATATATATTTATATAAATATATATATATATATATATATAAATATATATATATATATATATATATATATATATATATATATATATATATATATATATATATATATATATATGTTTTTTACTTTATATATATATTTTTACTTTATATATATATCTACTTATATATTATATACTTATATTTATATATATATTTACTTTATATATATTTTTTACTTTATATATATATTTATTTATATATATACCTTCTGTTATATAAGGGGTCACTGGGAGGATGGACCGTCATTTACCGCCATACTCGTGGGAACACATATGAAAAACAAAACAAACAACCGGCCTGCTAAACCTATGACGACTGAAACCGCTACACAACGGAAAAGACGATTGAAAAAGGAAAAACAAAAACAAAAATTGGAAAAGGAAAAACAAAAACTTCCTACGAGTTATGCGATAGCAATGGAAAGACACAGAGTTCTTCTTCATAGATGAAATATCGATGGTTTCCTATGAAATGCTCTGTATGATTGACTCACTGCTGAAGCAACTGAAGAACAATAATGATCTATTCGGCGGAATAAACGTCCTACTGGTCGGAGATCTGATGCAGTTGCCATCAGTAAGAGGAAAGCAAGTGTTTAATCAGCCTGATAGAATGATACTTGCTACACACCTATGGCGCCTGTTCACACTGATAGAATTGGCTGAGAACATGAGACAACAAGGCGATACAACATTCATTGAAGTCCTGAATGCTCTACGGGTTGGTGAACTTCGAGAACGACATATGGACATCCTAATGAAGAAAGTCACCACAGAAGCCAATGGTGAATTCTCTGTAGAGAAAGCGTTGCGCATATACCCGACTAACAAGAAAGTCGATGAACATAATCAAGCTGTCCTGGCACATTTCAAAGCAAAGAACACTGAAATGTATAAGATCAGAGCTCAGGACAGACTTGTGGATGGTCCAGATAACAACATCGACTACGACAAGATAACTCCTACCGACATCAATAAGACAGCTGCCCTTCCAAGAGAGCTAGAGATATTCGTAGGTGCAAAGGTCATGCTGAGATCCAACATCGATATCTCCAAGGGCTTAGTCAACGGTGCAATTGGCTTTATCATAGAAATTATATGGCCCTACTTCCGAAGAGCGCAAACACATGCAACAGATGTACCATCAATAAGAATTGACTTCGGTAGAGACGGTATACACATCATTGAGCCGATATCGAAGCAATTCCAAGCGAAACGAAATGCCGGAATAATCGAGAGAAGAATGCTACCTATAGTGCTATCGTGGGCTTCAACTGTACACAAGATGCAAGGCAGTACAGTAAACTATGCAGTGATTGACCTAGGATCTGATTTGTTCGCAGAAGGTCAGGCATATGTTGCACTAAGTCGAGTGAGATCTCTGGATGGCCTACAGATACAGGAATTGGACACAGTGTTATAAAATGGGTTCTAACCTTGACTTTCTGACCCGAGAAAACCCTTTTGTGGAATGATAGCCCACACTATGGGAATCACTTGGATATAAGTATTAAAATCAGATTACAACGTCCTGGCAAGTTATTGACAGGGCCGTACCGAACGGGGGGGGGGGGGGAGTGAAAATGAAAAAAACAAATTTTACCGACAAGATTTTTTTTTACCGACAAGATTTTTTTTTTTTTAGAAGCCAAATTTCAGTTTTAACTGACATAAACCATAATTTTCGAGTTTTCCGTCAAAAACCGACAGAATATAGTACAAAATATAGGTTATTCCAATAAATATGAACTAGGGAAACAAAAAGACATATTCTGAGAGTTTATCGTGTATCTAAAATGAAAATTATGCTTTAAAATAAATATTTAGGTTCCTCATCAGCTAGAAAACTATTTCCTCCAAACACATCAATTAGTATAAAAGAACTTGTTCAAGTTCAGGCAATCACAGGGCTTTCAAACAATGACATCAAGAGACTAGCTGCTACAATTAATCAGTCAACTTCACAACATATTGTTGAGAAAAACTATGCTGTAAAATTTGATGCAGTTAGTAAGCAGCTTTCTCACCATTTCACGAGTTCATTGATTAAAGATCATGCTAAATGTGGAAGGACTGTCATTCATTGCAAGGACTTCAAAGAGCTTAAAAATGAACTCATTTCTATGAGAAGCACATCAAACAATCATATTGTGAAAGTTGGAATTGACGGTGGGGCAGGATTCCTGAAAGTAAGCCTTGGAATTATTGAATTAAATCGTAAACCTAACACTCCCCCAGCAAAACTCAATTGCACATACAAGTTTTTCAAGGACATTGGAGTTAAGCGGCAACTTATTATTGCTGTCTCTGAAGACCTGCAAGAAAACTACTCAAATGTGTCTCAAATTTTCGAATTGATCAATATGAGAGACCAAGATTTTGTTTTGTCCTGTGACCTAAAACTGGCAAATGTAATTTGTGGTCTCCAAGCACACTCAAGTGCACACCCTTGCACCTGATGTGAGTCAAGTGCAAAGGACCTTTTAAATCAAGGAAAATTAAGAACTTTCCAATCTCTTGATCAGAATGTCTCACTTTTCAATGCAGCAGGATCAAACATCAAAAGAGCTCGTCATTACATGAATGTTGTTCATTCTCCTGTAATTGATCTTGCTGGTGGCACATTAGTTTTGGACTTCATACCGCCAATGGAGTTGCATCTCCTTATTGGTGTTTTCAATCATCTCTTTGCTGCCCTACTAAAAGTTTTCCCTCAAGGAACTCTTTGGACTGATTCACTGCACATTAAACAACAGCCTTATCATGGAGGGCATTTTGCAGGAAATGAGTGCAGGAAGCTGCTAAAAAATATTGATCTTCTTCAATCTATTGTCGAGAAACACTCATGTATGCTGCAATACCATTAGTTGATGTATTTCGAAAATTCAATGCAGTAGTCTCTGCCTGTTTTGGATGCGTTCTTGATCCAAGTTATGTACAAAAAATTGAAGCTTTCAGAGTGGCTTATGTGGCACTGCAAAATGTTTCTGTGACACCAAAGGTTCATGCTGTATTTTTTCATGTGAAAGATTTCATTGACAAACACGGCCAAGCTCTCGGACTTTACTCAGAACAAGCAACAGAGGCAATGCATCACAACTTTCTAGTGCATTGGCAAAGGTACAAACGACCTAACCATCATCCTGAATACAGTAAAAAGTTGCAATGCTGCCTTGGGGACTTTAATAGTAAACATTGCTTGTGAAAAGAGCCATTTTAGAATGATTTTTTCTTGTATTAGAATATTTATTTTAAAGCATAATTTTCATTTTAGATACACGATAAACTCTCAGAATATGTCTTTTTGTTTCCCTAGTTCATATTTATTGGAATAACCTATATTTTGTACTATATTCTGTCGGTTTTTGACGGAAAACTCGAAAATTATAGTTTATGTCAGTTAAAACTGAAATTTGGCTTCTAAAAAAAAAAAAAAAAATCTTGTCGGTAAAATTTGTCTTTTTTCATTTTTTACCCCCCCCCCCCACGTCTTTGTCGTTCGGTACGGCCCTGTCAATAACTTGCCAGGACGTTGTAATCTGATTTTAATACTTATATCCAAGTGATCCCCATAGTGTGGGCTATCATTCCACAAAAGGGTTTTCTCGGGTTAGAAAGTCAAGGTTAGAACCCATTTTATAACACTGTGTGGACTATGCCTGCCGGATTGTAGCAATATTCAAATTGAAAAATATATGTGATCTTTTCTAAATATATGTGATCTTTTCTAAATATATATTCAATCATTTTCAAATATATATTCAATCTTTTTCAAATATATTTAATCTTTTTCAAATATATTTAATCTTTTTCAAATATATTCAATCTTTTTCAAATATATTCAATCTTTTTCAAATATATTCAATCTTTTTTCAAATATACTCAATCTTTTTCAAATATACTCAATCTTTTTCAAATATATATTCAATATTCCTGGGGAGAACGCGGGCAATCGGCTTTTGGTTGAACAAAACATTGTCAACATTTAAAAATACTTTAATAATATTATTTATAGAAAAAGCGTGTAGTTATAAAAAGCAGTTATACTTATACCGATATGGATAGTTTTAGCAAAGTTGCATCTTTGTTAGAGGAAGCTTCTATTCTTCTTCGCACAAATCAAAGCACAAATATCAGCAGGCCACAATCGGAACTCACAATAACCTCCACATTACAAAGAGCTAGAGGAATGCTCAATGAAAGTGGCTCATCGGGTATTTTTAGGCGCCTTAATAGAAACGATAGATTAAGGTCGTCAGCACCATACAGTAGCAATATAGGCAACCACATAGGCAATCAAAATAAATCAAAGAAAATGACAAAAACATTAGAATTTGCACTAATTTCATCTACAGAAAATGATGAAGAACATTTCCTAAAATAGGATTCTGTAATTGCAAATGGAATTTTGATTATCAATGAATTCGATAGTGAACAAATAATAAGAGAGAAAATAAAGGAGTCGTTGCATGAAAAATTTCCTTTGCTGGGTTCACAAGAATTCGATTTTGTTAAAGTATCACGAAAAAAAATATCAAAATTAAATAAATGCTCAAATATTGATTACTCATATGATGTTGTAAAAAAACTAGCTGGACAAGGGCTTTTATATTTACAGCTAAAAGAACGATGCAATGATCATCAAATGATCATTCCAACGGAAGTTATTGAAATTCCATCAGCTTCAGTTGTATCAAAAAGTTCACAACTAATACCTGAACTATTGATCTTCTTGATCTATTGATCAAGAAGATGTTAATGAAGTTGATATACAGGAAATAAAAGAACTTACATCAGCTTCATTTGTAGCAAAAGGTTCAGTTGATAAAAATATATATATTGAAATTGATTTTGAAAACCAAAAAATTAAGGAAATTAAAGAAAATAATCTTCAGGATCCAATAGAAATTTTAAGGTTTCTTCAAAAAACAATGATCAAGGGCAGAGTTCAAGATATAGAAAACATTGATGAAAACACGGATAAAGATTCTGAGACAAACTTTATTTGTATCGATCGACAAAATATTTTAATGTCAACATTTGCTGAATTAGAATCCGTTGAAAATTTTTTAATTACATTTGAAGTTGACTTTATGGGAGAACTAGCTAAGGATTATGGTGGTCCAAGGAGAGAGTGGATACGAGAATGCAATAGAATGATTAAAGAGAGATTATTTGATAGTGGTTTGAGAGAACTCTTTGCTGAGGAATATTACTTTGTAGGATTGTTACTTGGTATTGCACTCTTTCAAGGAGGGCAGCTACCAACATATTTACCAGACAGCATCATTATTAAGATCACCGAAAATACAGCAGATATTTGTATATCTAATATACAAAAAGGTTTAAACAAGTTTAATTTGATAAGGTTTTTCAAAGAGTTTCCACAATTACTTGAATTATTAAGACCTTCAAAAGTACAATTCACAGCAAAAATGCTTTTAAAATTATTAAAGCCAAAATTTTCATCAGAAGGGTCGACAGCTTTAGTTAAAGAAAAAGAGATTTATTCTATGTTTGTGAAATATGTCAGAGAGGTAATTTTTTTTAAAATGTAAAACATTGATCACTGTGATGTTTTAGATGTTACATATAATATATTATTTAGGTTGCCAGTGGTAGAAGAGAGTGTGTTTCATTGGCAAATATTCTTTCTTTCGTCACCGGAGCTTCAGAAGAGCCTCTACTTGGGTTTGCATTGCAGCCGTCTGTTGAATTTATTCCTACTATTGAAGCTGATGAAAAAGTAAAAGATCTATTATATTTAATAAAATAGTAGTATTTAACTGAAAGATTTTGCTCATACTGAAAATAAATATCGGAATAATTTATTTCATTCAAATTTAGTTTGTTATCGGAAACTAAATTATAATTTGAAAGATGTATATTATTAAAATATTATTTTTATAGTCTGTCAAGTCATGTTATCCAGCTACTGGTAATATGTAATCTAGTACAACCTGATTCATGTTAACATCAGGAAGGGCATTTAATTGTAAAAATGTTGCTTTAACTTTTCTATAATGGTTTTTAAGTGTCACTATGAAGTGGTTTGGATGGTTCTTCACAGTTTATGGTTTTTAGATTTCTTCATAATACAAAACTTGCAAAATTAAAAAACGTAAAAAAGGGCAACTTTGGCCCTGCATGTTTCTGCATGACTTTGTTTCACAATATATATTTTGTTTTAAAATGTTTATATTCTCTACCATAACAGTGTTCCCACAGTCCTGCAATGTCCGGGACTAGTATCCTAGAAAGTCCTGGGATTTTACTTTTTTTTTCTCAAAAATCCTGGAAAAGCCCAGGAATTTTTAAAGTGTAGGGGAAGTTCGTGTACCTAGGGCCACGTATTTTCAACGTCAAAGTTTAATGCTCCGCACTTGTCTAAAAATTGTAAAACTGATATGATCAAATGTATATACCAATTACTTTCTATTGATATAAGTATAATGACTTAAATAAAAAAGTTCCGCCCTATATAGAGGGGTTTGAAAAAAATTGGCCATAGGTACAGTGAGCTTTTTTTTAATTGTATCCAATTTAATTGTTGACCAATTGTGGTCAATTTTTAATTGGCCACCAGCTATTGTACCTAGGATAATTTAGGTGCAAAGTGGGACAAAACCACCCCAGTTTACTTTAATTAGTGTGATTTCTATAATAAGCTAAAAACATAAACAAAAATAATTTGCAAGATCTTGAAATTTTTAATAAATATGCAAAAATGTGTGTAAAAAAACTCCATGCTTGGATTTATGATGTAATTTTTCAAAAAATATTTGAAGGTTATTTTCATAAAAAATTGTTTTTTTAAATAAAAATAATAAAACTAGACATTCTTAAGTGTTGCAAGTTATAATAATATTTTTATTTTTGTTCATTTATAGGATCAGAAGACACATGAAGCATATATGTATATACCAACTGCACATACTTGCTCTAATTGTTTAGTTTTGCCGTGAGGCTCGCTGTTATGCAAGCTTCCAGCTAATAACGACCTTTTTGATGTTTATGACATGGCATTTACTAATAACTTTTTTGGAACAATATGATTTTGCAATATGTTTGATGATATTTTTACATGTTCATATATGAAGTCTTACCAAGTAATATATAATATTTGAGAGAAACGCTAATCTTTTTTTTTCCAAGTCTCTGGTTTACCCTCTAAAAATATTAAGAGACCGTCTAGAACGAATGCAAAAATTTAAAAAGTAACCCTATTATGGATAATTTCCATTTAGTAGCAAATGAATATATTGCTTGATTTGAATATAGGCTCAAAACGAATTACATGGAAGTAAAAAAATATAGTACTCTCGAGTCCTTAATAAACAACCCCCCCCCCATTTCCACTGTGCCGTTTATTCCCACCCCACTTGTATTCTGGACTCGAGAGTATAGATACAAAGGATTCTATTCAGTAGAAACTATTCTGTAGACATTAACGAGCAGCTAATACAAAATAAAATAGATCAAGAAGTTAAATTCATCTGAAATTATAAATAAGATTCAAATTTTTCCACCACAAGTGCTAAGGCTTCTATGTAAATGTCGATTGCCATTTCAGTGGATTCTTTAGACATATCTATTGAATTTCTGACGAATGCTTCAATATCAATTCTATTCGGAATACTAACTGAGTTAATAACAACATTGTTTAAATCGTGAGATAAAGGGCCGTCAACATCTACTCCATAGATATTAAAATCATTTATATCATTTTCAGTTTCATCTCTTGACATAGGATTGTCAATATTTATCATTCCCATAGTCCATATTTGATTGGGAGTCCAATTTTCTTCTGTAGATAAACGATGGTCGTTGTACATAAGTTTAAACTCTTTCAAGGAAAGATTTATTCTTTCTAAATAAACTATATGCAGTGTGAACATGTGAATTGGATTTTCAATATCTAAAATACCGCTCTGTTCCATAGCATAAAAAGTGTAATAAAAAGGTAACACGACGCATCGAAACACATCTCTCCATAACCTCTCTATTCTTTGATTTCTTGTGGAAGATCCAGCTAAAAAACTCCCTCTGCCATGACCTCTTCTTGCAATCGTTTCATCACATATAAGAACATTTTCTACCCCAAAGTCTACTCTTATTCTTGAAGGCGTTGAAAACTCGCTTGTCGCATTTAAAAAAAGATTTAACACCGTTTCTGCTAAATTATTTGTATTGGCTTCCAAAAACATTACTTTCCTTGATTTACCATCAATGCACCCATGTATTACGAATTTCCAACGAATTAGAGAGTGATGTCCATCATTATATACCATAAAGAATTTGGCCATGGTACATAATAAGATCGCCTTCTAACCAATGCTCCCCATCGCAATGCAGTATTCCTATGATCCACTCTGTTTAAACTAGAGCGGATTCTTCTTCTTTGTATATGGTAACCTTTTGATCTAAAATAACCAGATAATAATGGTTCCCCTGTTGCTACACCGTGACGAGATATGTATTCAGCTATAAATCTGTCTATTTCGTGGTCATTGATGTTGCTAAAACGACCTGTTTTGTTTAAATTAAGTTCATTTACTCTGCGATGAACTGTCCAACGTGAAACACCTAAACCTTCGATGCAACATTCCAAGAAAAACCCAAACACTTAAATTCTTTTAGAACATTTTTTGGAATTTCGTACTTTGGCCTTCCAGGGGTTTTACTATATAACACATTAATATTGATACTGCAGTATTTTGAAGATTTTTCATGATAATAAAGGGAAAACATTTTCCGAATCTCCAAAAATATATATAATATACTTTCTATTCTTTCTTTGTTGTTTAAATCACCAATAAACTCTTCATTAAAACTGTTCAATACTGGAATAAGTTGATCGATTAAATCAATATGCTGTAATAATAACGGCAAATAATCACCACAAGTGGTTTTTCCAATAAAAGATTCAACTTCATCTAGAAAAAATATTAAATTTTTATATAGATCTGCACCCATGTCTTTTTCAATGATTTCGGTCGCCATTGTTTTTGTTTGTGCTTAATTTTTTTGTTTGCCATTAATTGTAGTTATTATCCTTCTATTTACGCGCGTAAATTGCTTTATCCCAGGAATATTGAATATATTTGAAAAAGATTGAATATATTTGAAAAAGATTGAATATACTTGAAAAAGATTGAATATATATTTGAAAAAGATTGAATATATATTTGAAAAAGATTGAACATATTTGAAAAAGATTGAATATATATTTGAAAAAGATTGAATATATTTGAAAAAGATTGAATACATATTTAGAAAATATTGCATATATTTTTCAATTTGAATATTACTACAATCCGGCAGGCATAGTGGACTGTGCCAAGCTAACTGGAAAGAAACCTTGCAACAACGACGCTTTGGCTGAGATGGAAAGACTGAGATCGATTCCATGAATGATCGGATCGCACTATAAAATGTAAGGTCCAAAAGATAGATCGTTAGATAAATCTATCTTTTGCAAAAATTAATTGTAAAAATTTTTTGTATGAAATTTTCCCTTCTACAAAAGATTTAAATTATTACTGTTAATTTAATAAATTTTATAAAAATATATTAGTAATTTTTCCTTCTACAAAAATTTTAAAATTTTAAAAGAACACTGAATTAATAAAAAAAAAATTTAACGTAACAGTAATTTTTTTTTCTACAAAAGATAACAAAAAAAGAATTTCTTGGCCCAATAGAATTCTGCTTGCATAAAGCATGGATTTGAAAAAAGAATTTTTTTTTGATTTACTAGTTATTTGGAAGATGATAGATATATACGGCTGTTTTCCTACAGTTGAAAATTTTAAAAAATTTTCGTATCCATTCAATTTATCCATTAAAGGTAAGAATCGTCAACCAAAATTCTTTGTTTTCAGTTCGAAAAAAAAAATTTCTATTTAGCCCAGTACTTTTTGCTTTATACATACTTTATACATACATTCTAAAATGTCATTTTGGTTTGTTTTTGAAGTATTTTTTGTTATTTTTTAATCTTTAAGATGATCGCTAAACACACTACATTATGATACCATATTTAAAAAACTCCTTGATTATTTGAGTCAATAGTTTCGTCATGTCCCCTTAAGGGCAATTCGTGTACACCACAAAATTTTATACAATCTATAACCCTCGATAATGTGTGTCTGTTTTTGTCAACTAATTCATTATGTTTTTTTATGCTAAGTCTGTATCCAGCATCAATTGACAATAAAATGTTTGTCTTTCCGTGCATTTGAAACTGCAACGAATTACCTATATGTGTTTTACTGGATTCGTGTTTTTGTATTCGCTCAGAATGATGCTTCATATCTTTACAGCCATTTTCTGCCCACAAGCTCTCGCCACCAAACAAAACATAATAAAAACAAAACAACGAATTTTTTTCATCACTTACACTTAACGATGTTTTTTTTTCAAACCATGTTACACAAAATGTTCGTGTTATTTTACCATTTACTTGAGTTATACGAACACCTTTTGGTTAGTATGCCCCAAGATTTTTGATTTTAATTTTGTTTATGTTAAATTATCTTATTAATGAACCTAAAATATTGTAATAAGATAACTTTAAACTATATTGTAACTAGAATATAACTGGCATAATTCAAAATGTTATCAATAGTAGTTCAGTCAAGAAGGACTCTTAATCTTAATTAATAATAAATAAAATAATAAAGAATGTAACATTACATATACATTTAACTCTCTGATAGGTTCACATAAAGTTTTCTGAAAATGACGAAAGGGTCAACAAAAACAATAAAGATACTTTTACAACATAAAAAAATTTTTAAAGAACCTTTTCATAATACAACACATATTTTAGTTAATTAAATCCTTAATTCTTAAATACAACATTTACAATGTCAGTCATACATAATAGTAAACTTCTCAAGATTATTTACATTGTCTTTACATGCTTTAACAATTTTATGTATTTAAAGATAAAAACTTAATATCTGTTTGTAAGCATACATAAATATTGATATAGTTTTAGTTATTTGGCTTTAGCTTTATTCCCCCCCCCCCCCAAAAAAAAAAAAATCATTTCAATAAAATACTCTGATTTTATTATTTCGATGGCAATGGTAAATGTCCAATATTTTTAAATAATCTAAACTTTGTATATTTTTTTAATTAGTGCCTTTTGGAAGTGGCAATTATTGAAGCTGTATTATGAAATGTAACAGTACTACCAGTGGTAGAATTTTTGTGATTGAAAAAAAAAAGTTCTTTATATCTTCTGTTGTTTGTACCTTTAATGTATTGAACTAATAATAATATTGACTAATTTTAATCTTTACTTGAAAATCCAGCCTTGTGTTTTTTGCTTATCATCATGGTTGATATTGGCTCTGGTTCAGCGTCAATCCAATTGACAACTTAAAAGGTAAAATGACTAAACTGCCACCAAACAGTGTAAACAATTTTTAATGGCTGATTTATTACGTCACAGAATATGATACATAAGCTATTTGGAAAAAATAAACTTTAGCAATCCCTCATTCAGAAAAGAACAAGAATTTCAAAAGTGCAGTAGCTCTTATTATATTTGTAGAAATGACTAAGCTTTCTCGTGCCACAATATATAAACTTTCCAAACAATACACAAATCAAGATCATCATTAAAATGGCTGAGCCACACCATTTTTATCTGTAAAAAAAACAAAAACAACCTTTAAAATTTTTAAAAATAAATAAAACAATATATGCCTAAAAAATGTAGTTCACTAACAAAAATTATAAAATGTAAAAGATTGTTAATTATAATAGAAATGCAAAACTTTTCTATGATACTTCCAAACTATAAAAATTTCCAAACTTATAATTTTTATTATTCCTGTTTATAATTAAAGAATAAAATGACTTGTCCCAGAAAATCTAGTTTCTATAAAATATTAAAAATTAATTTTTTTTACCTAAATGTATCTCTTTAAATTTTTATGTCAGACTAACATTTTACCAGTAATTTCTGATAGATTGTTTTAAATATCATGTTTTTGCCATGTTCTTATTTCCTGTTAATTTATACTTTTAATAACTACTTGGTATATTTTTTATCTACATATCCAGTTAAGGAAACTAATACTAACACTGTTAATATTCACAGTGAAATTGCAATATTAACAAATGTATAATGTTTACAACATTATTTTTACAAATAAATGTTTACATTTAATGTTATAAAGTTTACTAATATTACTGTACCTTATTGCCCAGCCGTTATTGGCAATGAATTAAAACAACGCTACAATACTTTGAATTAATTGCAAATAAACATATTACTTATAAATTAAAATAGTTTAAAATTGGAACTAACTTAGAACTACTTATTTTTTATAAAACCTGTCTGCAAATAGTTTAGACTGATAATTGCATATATATAAATACATATTTACATTATCAAATACTTTATCTTAAATAAATATGGGTGAGGCCGGGCCCCTATGGCCCCTATTGACGAGCCGCCACTGTATATATATATATATATATATATATATATATTATATATATATATATATATATATATATATATATATATATATATATATATATATATCAGTAGCGTAGTGAAGGGCTCGCAGAACTCAAAGCCGCGGGAAGGCCCAGAGTTATTAGCCAGATTTTTAAAATTTTTTGTTTTCTAAAGTTATTATTTCTAAAAATAGTATGGTGGTATATAAACATAGCAACATTACCAATTTTTGCTAATATTACATAGCTAAGAATTAGGTAAGAACTACAAACTCTTTTTCGGAGTATTTTTTTAGCTTTAATAATAATCTAATAGTCTAATAATAATCTTGACTAATGCTTCAAATAGTGAGAACTTTATTTATATTTAAAAAATTAATTATTTTAAAATAACAAACTGCATTAACTCATCAACATACAATTTAGTTAAGTGGTAAGTATGAAGTCGAAAAGATTTAGAGCAGAGTTCAATAGTGGAGATTTTGTATTAAAACAATAACTCACTTAAAAAAAATAAATTTGCTAAGACAATGTCGAGGTGACAATGTTGCTATCGTTATTACTGATGTATTTACTGATGTATTTTAAATATTTATATTCATTTTTTGTTAGCTTAGGAGGTTTACCACTTTTCTTTCAAGGGAGCCAGTTTCTCTAAATTTTTTAATGATTTCTGCAACAGCAGTCTTCGAGTGAGAATATATATATATATATATATATATATATATATATATATATATATATATATATATATATATATATACATATATATATATATAAATATATATATATATATAATATATATATATATATATATATATATATGCAGTAATAGAATTATTACGGATTTTTGGAATTTTCACCAAAAATCCATTAATTAAGGCATCCAAAAAGGTGTTTAGTGGTTGATTATATATTTTGTTATAATTATATACATATGTAAAGTAAAGGGACTATTTATTTTCAAATGAAATCCATTTTGATCTGTTTTTTTCCTTTTAGGGTCGTAATAGTGCACTGTTGCTAAAATATACCGGTAAATTCTGAAATATATTAATTTGAGTTCGCGTCACTTTCTTTTTACTCTCTGTGGTGTATGGTGTACCTGGCATGTACTTGGACTCTACAAATATTAGGTTTCAGTTCTGAACAAATAAAAAAGAAACTTTTATTCAAAATATTTGACATTTTTGACCAATTTTGAAGTGATGGGGAAAAGAAAGGACCTAAGTTCTAGAAAAAAGGACAAATCTGTGTTTTGTTAGAGAATTGTGGCCTAAAAAAAAGAGTTAAGAACTAAGAAATTTAAGATTTTAACACAAACAGTTAGTGCTTGATGAAGGTAGAAAAGTTGAAGCTGGATGAAGAAAGAAAGGAAATGGATGGAGAATTAGGAAGGAAATGGTTAGAGAATTGTGGCCTAAAAAAAAGAGTTAAGAACTAAGAAATTAAAGATTTTAACACAAACAGTTAGTGCTGGATGAAGGTAGAAAAGAAAGCTGGATGAAGGTAGAAAAGTTGAAGCTGGAAGAGTTGGAAAATGGGTTCGTAAAAGAATAACTACACTAAGACTTGAGAAAAAAATCAACGCAATGGCCCTCAGTGATAGAAGAATTTCTGCAAAAAGATATCTATAGAATTAGCAAGTCAGGGCATTAATGTAAGCAGTAAAATAGTGAATAATCGCTTGTTGGAGAAGGGAATGAAGGCATACAGACAAAGGAAAAAGCGAAGACTCACAGACAAAATGAAGCATGCCAGGCATGATTGGGCTGTTGAGCATGAATAATGGACGGAAAAAGATTGGTCCAAGGTAATCATTAATTAAGCTTTCTATTAGACCTAATATAATATTTTATTCAGTTTAAATTTTTTTATCATGTGATTTTATTAAGTCTCATCATGTTTCTGGCTAATATCAGTAGGTGTTAATCATAATTATAAATGTAATTTTTTTGCTATGATTTCTGAGATACTAATCAGGCATTTTTTTAATTCAGGTAGTATTTTCAGATAAGTCAACAATTGCTGTGTTGGATGATAGGGTACAAACCGTCGGAAAAAGACCTGGAGAGGAGTTCAAGGCTGAGTGTCTTAAGAAAACATTGAAGGTCCATACAAAGATTATGGTATGGGGAGCGATATCAATCTATGGAACAAGCCGTCTGCATATCGTGGAGGGAATCATGAACCAGAAAAATTATATAGAAGTATTAGAGAAATGTCTGGTTCCTCATATCCATGATAGGTTTACTGATAAGGACTATATCTTTCAACAGGATAGTGCTCCATGCCATACAGGCAAGTTGTCAAAGGCATGGCTCCTAGAGAATGAATTTTCTGTGCTCAAATAACCTGAAAATTCAACAGAAATAAACCTAATTGAGAATTTATGAGATATTTTGAAGGACGAAATACATAAAGTTCCTATCACTACAAAATCGCAGCTCGTAGAGATGTTTATTCATGTCTGTTTCCACAATGAGGCAATTACCAAATTATGCCGTGATTAAATCATGGGCATTATATATATATATATATATATATATATATATATATATATATATATATATATATATAGCTGTCTCAAAGTCCTTACAAATCCTTGGTATGAAAGAACCATGTTTTCATCAAGAGTGAGTGTCTTTTTGCACACCAAGAGTTTGTAAAGACTTTGAGACAACTGTATATATGTGTATATATATGTGTATATATATATATATATATATATATATATATATATATATATATATATATATATATATATATATATATATATATATCCTTACAAATTCTTGGTATGCAAAAATCACTTTCGTTGATAAAAATATGGTTCCAAAGTTATATAACGTGTTTATTTAACCACACCACAAATACACAGTGTTTGTTAGGGTGGAGCTTATGTTTTAAGTTTCAAATTTTGATTGTCCTATCCTTCCATTTTATTCCTTTATATATACAAAAAATTACTACCAAATATGGGCTCATTTAGACAAAATTAGGTAGCTTAATCATCCCTAACTCTCTTCGGGAGCGAGGCATACTGTAGAAGGCATTTAATTTTACCAGGTATGCGTAACCCTTTTCTCTTTAAGACCCTGCGTGGTCCTTTATGCACTTTGATACTTGTTTTCTCTTGTTGGCCCTTCTGGCCTGTTTCTTCCCATTTATTGGTTGGTTAAATCAACTTAAATGGTATTTTATTAAATGGTAATGCACAGGGTAATCTGAATGAAATTCTTTTTTGCTCCAGAGGTTCTTCTCTTTCAGAGATTTCAAGGAAATGGAATTAATGGACACCGACAAATATGAAAGTGGAATGGCAAGTGATGTAGCTGATCTAGTGGAAAATATTCGAGAGAACACAATCGAATTTTGTTACAAGAATCTTCAACAAAGTCAACCTAGAGATGACTTCAGGGAGTTTTTGGAACTGTTTTAATTATTCTCGTACCTAAAAAAGAAATTCGGTTTATGAGCCCCGGAGCCATGCATCATGCACGTTGGATGTCGAAGGTGACTTACAGTTTAAAAATCTGGATGTTCAGACATCAATTCAAATTAAAACTGATAGAACAACTGGGATTACGTGCTGTTTGTGTAATTACGGTTCGTGTCTACCTGAAAATATGGATCACAGCCCCACTTGCTGCAAATAAAAATCAAGATACACCGATTTGATGTTGATGAAATCTTTGCTGAAGTACTCGACCATACATCCAGCAATTGCGAAAGCTGCATCAATCAAGCGATCCAATCATTATGGAATTACCAGATGGATTTCTAAATGTTGACCCTGAATTGTGGAATGAACGTGACGATTGCAACAAGCAAAAGAAATGGTTAAATTGTTGAAAGTGGTAAACTATATTGCAGAACGAGGAGTTGCATTAATCCAGGAGTAAAGTGGATTTATCACTCGCAATGAATCACAGCTCCAGTTTCTGCTACAAGTTGTTGAAGAACATCGTCGAGCCTACCCAGACAGCCGATAGCAAACTTTGGCAAAGAAGCCAGCTAATGAGTAGATCATTTAAACTCAAGAGTTATTATTAATTAATTATAAAGCTCATATTTTTAATCAAAAATTTTATATAGCATAACATGACAATAATTGCGTATTTTACACAATACTCGTACGACGTGAAGTTGTATTATCTCAAAGATATAGTTTGTGAAATAATAAATTATTAAATTTGTTTATGTTTAATCAATGATTGTCAAAAAGTATAACATTTAATGATTACTATGATGTAACAAGAAATGAAAAATAGTTAATTTATTCTTAATCTGTCAGAATTTTTACAACTTTCTAAACTTTGGAGCAATTGAGCTACCCCTAAATACAAATATTTGTTGCTGAAACTTTTGTGAGAGTGTTTCCTACTTGAAAGGAACAACTTAAAAGGGCACGACCACCAAAATTACAAAAAAAATTTACAAAAAACTAACATAAATGAAAAAATTGTATACATTTTTTATAATAAAGTAAAGTTCATTGTACCATAAAATTTTTAAAAATGTTTGGTTTTCGATGTTAGATACTTAATATATATACACTACTTTATTATTTAAAATGAAAAGAAATTGAAAAAAAAGGAGGCGGGCCCTCAAATTATTAACAGGTAAAAAAGGATATCTTTAACATTATATTTTATATTTCCCATTAAAGTTTTCCTCATTATAAAGTGCTACATGTGATTTTATATTGTTTTTTTGCAAAGTAAATTTGTTTTTAACTTTCCAAAATGACATTTTGACTCAAAAAAATTTATATTATTTTATTTGAATTAATTTTTGTAGCAACTTTATATAATTAGAAAATATAATTAAATGGCAACAATGGCAAAGTTAGATGCTTTTGATTCTACTAATACAAAAGTTCAACCATTAAATAGGTATAAGACATTCATACTTATAGTATTTTAGTATTTAGTTTGAACTATATCATTTGTTTATCAGTTAAAATTCATTTTTACCAATTTAGGAAAAAACACCTTTCAGACTTTGATAAAGGTAGAATAATTTAAATGCACAATGCAGATTGGTCTTTGCGTAAAATTTCCAATCAAGTTGGATGTGGTAGATCTACAGTTCAAAGGGTTGTTTCCAGATTTATTTCTCGAAATTCAATTAGCAGAAAGTCAGGGTCAGGAATAAAGCGAAAAACGACAGAAAGAGAAGATCGATTGATTGTTTGGGAAGTGATGAAGAATCGTAGGATATCAGTGAGTCAGATAAAGCCAAATTTCAACCTTGAACACTTATGTAACAATACAATTCTTACAAGAATAAAGAAATGTGAAGAGTCTACTTCAGGGTGGCAAGCAAAAAAGCCTTTTATAAACGAGAAAAATCGTGTTAAGAGATTAAAATTTTCAGAGATCATACAAAAGGCTGGCATACCTACCTTTGAGTGGCCGGCACATTCACCTGATCTTAATCCAATTGAGAACCTGTGGTCTATATTAGATTCTAAACTAAAAGACAGAAAACCTTGTAATGACGATGAGTTATTTTTGACACTTTTAAAAGGTTGAATTCACTGGAAGTTAGCTTGTTAACAAAACTAGTTGAAAGCATGCCCCACAGACGCCAAGCGGTTATTGCTGCAAAAGGTTATGCAACCAAGTATTAAAAATGAATATTATACTTAAAACTGATTGAATTTCTAATTAGTTGGATAAAGGGAAAATGTAATTGCATTAGGCATTCTATATAGATGTAAAAAATTAGAAAACATACTCAATTTTACCATTCTTTTTAAAAAAAGTTGAATTTTCCTATTTTAGATGATTTTTACTAATTCCATACCTTTGTTATAAGTCTAACTGTTTTATTGACTTTTTATTTATTTTTAATGGCAAATATTGTGTAATAAAAGTTATTATTTGACATATTTTAAATATAAAAAAAATATTTGAGAAAAAATATTTTTTTTTCGCTTTTGAAAAAAACTCATGCTGTCTCATTTTTTATTGAGGACACTGTATATCTATGTATGTATATATATGCATATATTGAAGACACTGTATATCTATGTATGTATATATATGTATATATATCTATGTATATATATATATATATATGTATGTATATATATAAGATATACATATATAAATGTATACAAATCTATGTAAATATATATTATATATATATATATATATATATATATATATATATATATATATATATATATATATATATATATATATATATATATAGATATATATATATATATATATATATATATATATATATATCTATGTATATATATCTATATATACATATATATATGTACATATATACATATATATGTATATATATACATATTTATATGTATACACACTAGGGTGTCCAAAAAAAAAATTTTTTTTGCACGCATGTTTTTCCCATTCCATTTTATCTACTGAGTTCATATTTATGACTAAAATTTTTTTCTGAGGTCAATTTCAACTATATATAAAATCTGAATTTCTTCATTTTTGATAAAATTTGACATTTTATACCACTATTTTAGATGCGGACCTAATAATTTTACATTTTTAATGCCCCGTACCATAAAGGATTTGAAAACCAATGATTTTAGACTATATAAGAATCAATCCATCAGACATTTTTTTTATAGAAGGTTCATTGAAGCCTGATTCACAGAAAATGTTGATTGATTCACAGAAAATGTTGAACAACCTTTGTGTTTTTTCTATACTGTTTTGTTTAGACTGGTTTTTGTTTATTATTTTGATTTTAACAGCTTATAGTAATAACTAGAAACTTATTTTACTGAAATAAGAACTAATTTTTTCATATATAATTATGTAATAGTTATGAATATCTTTAATATACATATACTTACTTGAAAATACCCTAGCCCTGAAAATTGTATCATAAAATGTAATTTTTTTAGGGGGAAATTAGAATTAAATTTTTTTAATATTGTTTTAGGATTAACTAATAATAAAAGTAATAACTTAAATGGGTCGTACTCAAAAAAGCAAAAAAAAGAAGAGTGAGAAGAGAAAGTACAGCCTGTCAACAAATCCAAGGAGGCTACTTTTTCTCTTAAAGTACACAATCAATGGGCTTCCAATAAACCAGCTTGCAACAATTGGAAACATTCTTAGATACATCTAGTTTCTAAAATCTCCCAGATTAAACAAATAATTATTATTGTTATATTAATACACTATAAAACAATGATAAAATTTTTAAATGGTCTTTATGCAATACAGATTTAATCTAATATCACCCCCTCCCCTACAAGTGTTAAAAATGAGACACAATGGGGCAAAAAATTACGTAAGAAAAAACAAAAACATAATGATTAATACTTGTCTATTTTTATTTTATATCTATAAGATTTCAATCTACTAAGTTGATAATAGCCTGCCCTCAGAAACATGAGAACAGGGATCTTATCTGTAAAGATAGTTTCTGCAAGAATTCTGAAAAAAGATGTGTTGCCTCCGCTGTAATAGACACTTGGAAGAAAGGAGGGTCTCAAGACTTGATCATCAGTGATCCAGTGTCAGGGATAAGATACTGAAGCTCCTTAATAAGCACATGTATTTTTATCATCTCAAATCAGTGAACTGGAACTCTAGTTTAGCAACTCCTCTAAGATACAGACAGAGTTTTTAGAGGAGAGTAAATATAATGATTAATACTTGTCTATTTTTATTTTATATCTATAAGATTTCAATCTACTAAGTTGATAATAGCTCTTTGATATTTTATTAGCAAATTTTGAACAAAAAGTAAATCAGGATCGTTTTAGTTTTTAGAATGCCAAAGATGAGGATATTCAGTTCTATCTAGATCAAAAAGGAGAGCGAAACATGTATAATATAGAAGAAATTGATGAAGTATGACAAAATTCAGTTGAAAATAAAAATATTAGGCTCAAGAGGATGGAGGAGGCAATAGGTAAAGGTAGAATCACAATGAATGCAGTAAAATCCAATGACCTTGAGGTTTCTTTGCATTCATCTGAAAATAAATCTGAATCGGAACCAAGTTTAGATTCTTTACATGATGAAGATTTAACTAATAGACTCAGTCATTCTACTAAATCTAAGATAATGATAACTATAAGTGCTGAAGATTTGGTTGACTGTACTGCTGCAGTTTCCGCCCGATACAGAGTAGGTATACGACCACAAACTTTCATAGTAGCTGCTATTTGCAATAAAGCTGGTGTGAATCTAGAATATATTATTCTATTAAGAAGTACAGCTCATAGAAAGAGATTCCAAAAAATAGAGGCAGTAGGAGATAAACTCAGGCAAGAAAATATAACTATTCTGAAGGGAAAAAAGCTATGTGTTCATTTTAATGGAAAACAGGTGAAACAGATTGAAGAAGATCTGAAAAAAAGTGTTTATGTAGAAAGAATAGCGGTGAGTGTTACATCCCCTGATATAGATGACACAGATGACGTACTGCTAGGTGTTGTTCTGACAGCAAGTTCCAAAGGTAGTGACTAGGCTGTAGCAATTTTGAATCTGCTTGAATACTTCAACATTGTTGATCAATTATTTGCTGTTTGCTGCGACACTACGGCATCTAATAATGGAATACACTCTGGAGCTGTTGCTATCCTTAGCTCCATACTTAACACTCCGCTTTTATGGCTTCTCTGTAGAAGACATATGCTAAAAATAAACACCTCACACTTTATGGAGGCTTTGACTGGAGAGAAGACAAAGGGCCCAAGAAAAGGGCTGTATGTCAAACTCCAGAAAAATTGGTATTCAGTCAAGATAGAGGTGGAAAAGATGCTAGACCTAGTTAGGTTTGATTGGAGTCAGCTTCAGAATGGGTCACCCCTTTATGAAATTGCTAAGAAAGCTCCGGAGTTTGGAAAAAAAGCCCTTGCCTTAAAAACATTTATCAGGAGTGATTACAGGAAATTATGTGAGCTTTTTGTTTTCTATTTGGGAGAAGTACCTGGATTTTTTCCCCATCAACCTGGAGCCTGCCATGAAGCCAGGTAAAGTATGTTGAAAAAATAAAACCTTATAGATAAATTATAAAATTTGTGTAAGTATTATAAATAACAATATGATAAATATGATAAAAAATATGATAAATATTAACGGTAACCAAATTTTAATCTTTCGGTTTATGGCTGATGCTTTATACATTCTTACCTTAAGAATAACAGATAAGATCACCATGATTATGAGCGAAAAGGAAAGAAATATGATAGAGACAGCAGCATTCTTCACATATGTCTGATATGCAGCTTGGTTTCTAAAGTCGTATTTGGTTGCAAAATCACCCTCAAACGATCTTGCCGCTTTCAAAAATGCATTTAGCATCAAAGATAAATATTCCAACCTTGGTTCAGCATTGGTTGCTAGTATGCAAAGACACAACTGGTACTTGACTGAGCAGTTGGAGCTGGTAACTGTGGCTGATGAAGATGTAGAGCAGGAAGTGAAGAAAAAGATGTTGGACAGATTAGTTCAGTATGACGTTCCTGACAAGTTTAAAACTGGAAAACCTAAGCTACCCGTCATATCAGAGTCCACTGAGCTTTGGGAATTGGTAGGTCCGGAAAGTTGGCTTCTATTGAAAATTTCTGAAGTCCCTGATGGTGAAGTAGAACTGTGGAGAAAGGAAAAAGCTTCGAAGTCATTAGATTTATTCAAAAAATTTGTTGAAAATTTGACTTGCGTTAACAATTGTGCAGAAAGGAACATACGCCTTATTCAGGACTTTGTAGGTGGATACAAATCTGACATTATGCAACAAAATTTAATGGTGGTGGCAAGAAACAATAGAAAGAAGCTTAAAAAGGTTCTTTCTAAATCCCAGTTAAAAAATATATAGTTTATTATTCATAAAATACATATTTTTTTAAACATTTTTGTAATTTTATTAAGAAAATGTGTAAAATTTAGGTTTTTAACAAAAAATGGAATTTTTGCATATAGCTAAAATTGATTTCCGAAAATGTTTTTTTTATATATATTTACTAACAGGGGACATAAGAGAATGGGAAAAAACTGCGTGCACTTTGAAATTAAAAAAAGTGAAAATTTGGGACACCCTAATACACACACACACACACACACACACACACACACACACACACACACACACACACACACACACACAGACACACACACACACAGACACACACACACACACACAGACACACACACATACAAACACACACACACACACATATATATATATAATTTATATAGATATATATATAATATATAGATATATAAATGTATATAAATCTATGTGAATATCTATATCTATATCTATATGAAAAATTTATTTCTACTCTTTTTTTTTTTGTTATTTGTTATACATTATATATATATTCATTCTTAAAGGGTACGTCATCATGTTTTTTACATATTCTTGGTTAAAACGATATTTACGAAAGAAAAAAATGAAAATTTTGTGTAACGCAAGAGGTTATGAAAACTGGCAACGATAGAAAAATTCTTATAAAATAATGCAGAAGAAAATGTGCTGAAGATCCTGCACTGTATTTATAAGTCACTAAGAGTTTTTATAAACAAATTGTACGTGAAATTGTGTTACATTAACCCACAACCCTGAAGGTGTGAGGAAGAGGACAAGGTTAGAAGACGAAACTCCTAAGATTGACGCTACCCCAGAATTGGATTTAAGTTTCACTGACACTAGTGCTGATTCTGACTCAGAATTTGAACCCGAAGTTTGGCATCATAGAAGAGCAGATGATTGTAACATTACTGCCAAAGTCCCTAAGAATATTTTTGATGGAAATGTGTCTATCATAGATACAGCAAATGATATCTCCCCAGTGTCTTACAAAAAGTAACTGGAGCAATTCTTCAAGATTGTGGAGTTGATATCGCAAAATGCAAAGCCAGTGCTTCAACAGCATTAAGGTAGATGAAAAAAACTGCCAAGGATACTGCAGAAATTGCTAAATTAGATATAAAGAAGGCCGTGGAAAAAAGCCGTTATCCCTGTATAATTCATTTTGACGGAGAGACTTTGTTTGAAATGAATCAGTGAAAAAGACTGAAGAATGAAAGATTAGCTGCGCTCGTTAATATTGAGGCTGTGTCGCATCATCTTGGAGTACCTGCCTTGCCGTTTTTTTCAGGTGAAGATATGTATATAAGAATCATGAAAATACTAGAAGAATATGACCTCATTTCAAAAGTATGCGGAGTATGCTTTGATACAACTTTAAGTAATACTGGTTCTAAGAAAGGATCACTTATTAGGATTGCAAGAGAGGTAGACAAATACCTTTTTCTACTAGCATGTAGGCATCATATCATTGAGCTTAGAATGGTTCATTTCTGTGAAGTAGTGATAAAAGAGAATAGCGTAGTGCTTGAAAATTCCTTATTCGTAAAGTTCAAACATATGTTTGAGAACCCTAAATTCGAAAACGACAAAAATAACCTGACCTCTTTTGATTGGAAAACCGTGGAAGGAACAGTTTTGAAGGAAACTGCAAGGAAAACTTTAGATTACTGTGAGAAATATTACTAAAAAACGCAATATGAGGAATGACCGAAGAAAGTTGGCTGAACTAACCATGCAATATTTATCCCCTTCTGCACATTTCAAATTAAAGAAAACTGGAGCTGTTCATCATGCTAGGTTTTTAGGCAAGAGTTTATACTACCTTAAACTTCAGCTTTTGCGCAAGCAACTGACATTTGTGCAAGAAAATGATAATCTACGCAAAGATTTGAAACTCAACTGCGAGTTCATAGTATGTTTTTACACAAGGTGGTACCTTTAAGCACATAAAGCGATTCAATCTCCTGCGTCAGATCTTGATGCAATCTTTCAGATGAATGAGTATAAGAAAGTTTACTCCAATCCGGAGGCAGTAGACGCTGTGTTAATAACTCTTTATAAGCATACATGGTATCTTGATTTAACGATTATTTCCTTGGCTCTTTTGGATAAAAATAATTTTATAGATAAAAAAAAAGACATACAGATGCTTTGCTTTCCTTCCAAATGCCGGATCCAGATTTTTTAAACATAGAAGCAAAGTTCGAATAGACGAGATTAATATCATAAATAATATAAAGGTGCCAACCCTCTCTCTTTTGGTTAATGGGTTTTCATATCTAATTTTTTCAATGATAGGGTTGGATAATCAGAGAGTGAGAGACTGGTTGTCACTTCCACCCCAATATTGGCACACCTAGTCCTCGTTTAAGAAATTTGAAAACTTTGCCAAAATGTTAATTGTTGTCAATGATCATTCTGAACAAGCAATCGGAATGATGCAGCAGTTTGTGCAAAGATACGAAAATGAAGATGACAAGCAGAACAAACTCTTAACTTTCGACAAAGTAAGGTCAACTTTTAAGGATTTTGGTGTGGGAAAAAGTAATATTACAAAAAAAAAAATTCAGAACGCCTGATGTCACTATCTAAACTAAAGAAAAGGAAATTGTAGATTTAGGAAATTGTTGTTTATTTTAAAATACTTACTTCAATTGATGCATAATTTTTGTCTTGATAGTATTTGTAAAGATTTTTATTAAATGGTAAATTACTTGTTTAGTTTAAAAGAGTTTGTTTTTTTGGCAGATTTAAGCAGGAATTTTTCCGGCTGTCCATCTGAATAAACTTAAAGTATGAAAATACATAATTTGCTGACTTCATAACAACTTGCGTAGCTTAAACTTTTCATTTTTTGATTTCTTAAATATCGTTTTAACCGATAATTTGTAAAAAAAAGTGATGACATACCCTTTTAAAATGAAAATATAGATAACAAATAACATAAAAAAAAAAACAAATGGAAATTATTTTTTCATTTAAATCCCCCTCAAACACCCTAAACACGCCCTATTTTTCTTTTTTTGAAGAACAATTTCTTAACAACTTTAGTCTTGAGGGGGACTTGAAAGTCAGCCGATTAACCTAAAAAAAATGTTGACTAAGTTTTAGTATATTTGCTCCAACTTTAGCTGAGTATGTACTTCGTTTTCAAAAATTCCCTCAAAATGACTACCCCTAATATATATACATATTTATATGTATACACACATATATATAATATATAGATATATAAATGTATATATATATCTTTGTATATATATATATATATATATATATATATATATATATATATATATATATATATATATATATATATATATACATATATATATATATATATATATATATATATATATATATATATATATATAGATATATATATATATATATATATATATATATATATATATATATATATATATATATATATATATATATATATATACTGACTGACAAAAGTTATCGTACGCTAAGAAAAAAAAATAATATTCAATATAGATACAATTTTTCTGTCATATTTAATGACAATTATTTATAATTTTTATTTTAATAGTACTTATTTTGTTAATTTACGAATTTTTTTGAATTTATATTGAAATAACATTAAAATTAGGCTCAAAATTTGAAAAAAGTACATTAAAGATGATGACAAAAGTTATCGTACACTTGGCGTACACTAATATTTATTTAACTCCAAACCGTTATGTCCACCATTTTTCATACATTTTTGAAAATAAAGTAAACTATAAACACTTTAAGATTATTTTCAATTGTTTTAAATGAATTATTTGGTTAAAAAAAAGTAAAATGAGCTCAAAAACGGGTTAAGACCACTGTAGAAATTCGTAAGCTATTAATTAAGCATTGGAATGAAGGAAAATCGTTAAATTGTATTGCAAAAACTGTTGATTCTAAAAAATCCACAGTTCCTTGAATTATTAACAAGTTCAAAAAAACAGGATATTTAGCTGATTTGCCCCGAAGTGGTCGTCCAAAAAAACTGAATAAGCGTGCTAAACGAAGCTTAGCTTCCACAATCTAGAAAAATCGTGCCAAAACTTTAGCTTGCAAAATAGAAAACGATTTGGGGGTTAAAATTAGTCCAAAAACAGTCATTCGAAGTCTTAAAAGACAAGGAATAGTGAGTCCCGTTCCAAGAGAGGTTTCTTGTATTAGTGATAAAAATTGTAAGCTTCGATTAAACTATGCTAAAACGTACATTGATATGCCAGACTCATTCTGGAATAAAGTCTTATGGACAGATGAGTCTAAATTTAATGTAAAAAGATCTGATGGTAGAATTCGTGTATGGCGTTCATCAAAAAATTGCTTAGAAAATGGAACTACAGTCCGAACATTTAAACACGGAAATGGATCAGTAATGGTTTGGGGATGTATGCCGGCAGCAGGTGTTGGAAAGTTAGTATTTATTGAAGGAAATATGGATAAACATTACTATAAACGTATTATTAAAGAAAATGTTGAACAATCAGCACGTAATCTTGGTATTGGTGATGACTTGGTTTTTCTTCAAAATAACGATCCCAAACATAAGGCCAAAGATGTGATGGAATTTATGGAAAAAAAAGGTTGGGACATACAAAATCATCCACCTCAAAGCCCTGATTTGAATGTAATAGAACATTTATGGGATGAAATCGATAGACGAATAGATAGAACAGGTGTAAACACCATTGAACAATTAAAAATCCAAATTGTAAAGACGTGGGAATCAATCGATCCGTCTATTACAAAAAAACTCGTTGAATCGATGCCAAGACGTCTTGCTGTTGTTGTAAAAGTTAAAGGACAAAATAAACGATACTAAAATATAAGTTTAGTTCCCATAATATTTATCAAAATGTACTATTTCGAAAGCGTACGATAAATTTTGTCACCTTCTTTTCGTTACTTTTCTTGCTTTTTCATCAAGATATTTAAATAAAATTTTTTTCTTGTTCTGTTTTTTCAATTTTTGTTTAAATAATTATAAATCAAATAGTTTTTATTCAGTTTTTAACTTGTTCCTTGCATTTCTTTTATTCTAAATTAAGAGTTAGTAGTTTTTTTAAAGTGTACGATAACTTTTGTCACACAGTGATATATATATATATATATATATATATATATATATATATATATATATATATATATATATATATATATATATGTATATATGTGTATATGTATGTGTATTATATATATATATATATTTATGAATATATATCTATATCTGTATCTATATCTATATATATATATATATATATATATATATATATATGAATATATATCTATATCTATATATCTATATCTATATATATATATATATATATATATATATGAATATATATCTATATCTATATATATATATATATATATATATATATATATATATATATATATATTATATATATATATATATATCTATATCTATATCTATCTATATATATATATATCAAAATCTATATATATATATATATATATATATATATATATATATATATATATATATATATATATAATATATGTATATATATATATATCTATATATATATATATATAATATATATATATATATATATATATATATATATATATATATATATATATATATATATATATATATATATATATGTAAATTATGTTAGTGTATTTTACAAATAGAGTGCTCAATGTTCTTAAAGAACAGAGCAATAATAAATTAGTAAAAAAGACTTATCTAACTTTTATCTTCGACTTGAAGTTTCACCATTGCTGGATCATTAGGAAGAGTTACTAAATCTCAAAAAAAATTCAATTTATAGAAAAAAAATTTTTACAAGTTATAAATTATTATAAAAATTTTTTAATTACTATATTTTTTTGTTAACGGGAAGTTACAGAAAGTAATTATGAAATAATTTTCTTTGGAATGGGGATAGTTTAATTTGGTCATTTGTTTTTATAATTTTTTAAGAGGTATTTATTTTCGTGCCTACATTTAGAAATTAATTCAGATTTTTTATTAAATAAATTTTCTTGATTTAAATGATTTAAATGAGTAATTATTTCAAATTTTTCTTTCAAACATAGCATACATTTTTTGGAAATGTTATTATAGGCAGGGGCAGATTTTAGAATAGACCATTGTAAATTAAAATTTTTATTTTTTTCTTTTAAATCCCAAATATATTTTGACAGCATAGTCTCTTTTGAATATTTTTTGTGTTTAAACGATTGTTTGTGGTTGGCATAACGTTTTTTCCATTCTCCCTCGGTGAAGCCAATATATTGTTTATCAGGGTTGTTTTGTGAGGAAACAATGCACTTGTAAATTACATTTTTCGAAAGGCATTTTCCATTTAGAGGGCAATCTATTTTTTGTTTACAATTACAATAACCAGTATTTTTTTCTTTTATATGTTCATTTTAATTAATTAACGCGTAGTTGCGGCCTTTTATAATTCTTTCTAAATTTTTTGTACAACTATAACTTACTTTAATGGTATTTCTGTTAAAAATCTTATGTAATTTATTAGAGGGAGGAAAATGTTTGTCTACTAATTTTAGAAAAATTTTACCTATATTTGTTGAAACATTTTTGCTGTACGGGGGGTTGAACCAAATTATGTTTCTATTTCTATTACGCTTTTTTGCAATTTTTATTTCAAATTTTAGCTCGAAATTTTGAAAGCCACTTTTTTTAAGGGCATCTTCATAAACGCGTTTATGAAGATGCCCTTTGTGTTTTTTACTAATTTATATATATATATATATATATATAAATATATATATATATATATATATATATATATATATATATATATATATATATATATATGTATATATATATATATATATATATATATATATATATATATATATATATATATATATATATATTTAGGTTGGCAGACGATCCCATGCCTGAAAATTAGGTCAAGTTTTTTGTTTGCTGTCGAATTGTGACGGAAAAAATAAGCAAATAAAAACTAGACACGAGATAGATTAGAAGAAATATTAGCAAGAATCTATTTTTAAATAAAATGTTAATAATTTAAATTTGAGCAGTTCTGAGGAAAGCTCTGACAAAAGCTCCGAGGAAAAGTTTAACTTCAAAAGTTTATTTATTTTAGACGAATTATTAATTTATTAAAGACCAGATTATAGTTAGTGATCGAAATACCAAAATTTTGTCGCATCAAAGTTAATCAATAAGTAAAATAAAGGTTTTAGGCTAGAAAAGAAATTAGACAAATTTTATTTTTCACTTCTTTTAGATTTTCTGTTTTTGAAATTATTTTGTTTTAGAAATTGTTGAAGACAATGGAAATGTCCCAGAAAATTATTTTTTGCCAGTATATCGCATTGAAAATGGTTAGTTTTTATTTTAACATGCGAGGCTTTGTTTGTTACAAGCTTGCAAAACAAGACTTTGTTTATAACAACAATATTTGCTGTATAATTATAATTATTTTATATTTATTCATAAATATTTATTATGCATTATATAAATGATTATAAATATATTATAATTATTTGCTTATAAAAAAGGCTTTCCTAGTTGCAAGCATAGACAAAAAAGAATTTCGTTTAATTTTGGAAGTTATCCTTTGTTTTAGGAGAAAAAAATAAACTCATTTATCACATTAAGTTACACGAAGAGACATTGCAATGTATTAAAAAATACGAACTAACAACAACGACACGATTTCTAGTGTATTAAGCTAATAAGAATTTTGGTCAGACAGGTAAGACGTGGTAGGTGTTCTAACTAATTTTAAAGATTTTAAATTTTAAAGTTATTTTAAAGATTTTAAATAATTTAATTTGAACTAAGTTGCTAACCGAATGTTTTTATTTTTTATATACGATTACAGAAAGTCATAATGTATTATGGGAAGATTTTTCTATGTCTTATTTAGGAATTTCTTATATAGTTGATCCTTCATAAGTGTTAAAGTGTCACCATGGGTTTGACAAAAATATTTCAAATAAGAATAATTACAAAAAAAATATAAAAAAATATGTGATGTTAGTTGATCTTATTTCAATTGTTTTGTATAAATGTATTACTCTTTTTTTGCTATGAATGTAGTTATTCATAAAATTAGTTATGTAAACTAGTTATTCATAAAATACAAAAAAGATAAACTTAACTTAACTAAATTTAGAAGGGTAACCATTGCTTTCAAAAAAACAATATAATTCTTCAAGATATTAAAAAGTTTATGTGCCGCGCTAAAATAACGACGAGAGAAATAATTCATTTTCCAGAATATAAGGTATATAAATAAATTAACTCTTTAAACCCTAAAAAATAAAGGAAAAAGTTTCAAGTCTTTTATTGTTACATTTAGATATCACAAAAAACTTATTGGCGTAAAAATAATGCCTCAAATCTTTTGAGACAAAAACTAAAATATCAGCCTTAAATGAATTACAATGTAGTCGAACGATTGTAGTTGTCATTGATAATTTGTCCTCTCATGATAAACATCCAGTTGGACAGGTAAATATCGATTCTAAATTGAAAAATATTACCAGAAAAAAAAAACAAAAACAAATTAATAGTTGAATATGTTGTATATCCTTTTTATTTTTTGCTAAACATTTTAAGGCAGAATTAATTTACCAAACAATTGATCCGCAAATTTCTCAAAAAGTAAAAGACTATGTCAAGGAAGAAATATATAACATAAGAGAAATGAAACGCCTTCTTCGACTTGCTCTCAAAGATATTTTTGAAAATGAAAACCTTCCTCCTCCAAATAATGGGAGATTTTATCCATGTGCTAGTTATATAAGATCGCATATTGTTAAAATGAGACAAAGGTTAAGGTAACTTTTTTTAGATGTATCTAAGCAACCATTACGACTCCTTATACCTCATTTTAAACTCATTGTAAAAGTATAACAAGTTTATAACTCATTATACATTTACTCTTTACCTGTTTTTGTATTTGAGCAACAATTTATAATCTTCTTTTCTCTTATTTCATACTTATTTTCTTTCATCTCATGCTTGTATTTCACTTGCATACTGATAAAATTGCCGTAATCTATGCTTTACTCTCATAATTCATAACAAATTTTACCAGTACCTTCTTGATACTGTGCATATTGGAAACTAAAAAATACTAGAACCTCCAAGTTATTAGTCAATTTTTTTTTCTCAATGTTTATTATAAAGTGCTAATTTGTATAGGTATTCCATGATTGATCAAGGATGTCTCTTGAAAAGTGTGATGAATAGAAAAAAGTGATCCATTTATTAAAGTCTTACTTTGACCAAAATGTGCAGTTACAGAAAATGAAAGATTTGAAAAAATTTCTACATTTCTGTTTGTATATCAGTCACAGTGGCAACAAGACCTTCTTTTGCGGTACGGAAATGTAATAATACTTCTTGATACTACTTACAGTACTACAAGACATTCCCTACCATTGTTATTTTTAGCTATAATGACTAACATAGATTACCAAGTAATAGCCACTTTTGTCACTATTATGAAATTGAAACTAAAAATGCTACAACTGAACCATTAACTGTTATAAAAGATTGGAATTCATCCTTTCAGCCTTCTTTTTGTATGACAGACTATTGCAATGAAGAAATTAAGTCATTAGAAACTCTTTTTCCAGGTAAATACGTTTAGTGTCTGTAATTTTGATTGCTGTCTATTGAATTAATTTGGAGTTACACAATTTTGTTTTTAAAGTTGTCATGTCATTATTTGTGATTTCCACAGAAAATAGACATGGGATCTATGGCTTTCCAAAAAAGCAAACGGTTGTTCAGATTTTAAAGGAAGTATATTATAAATACTGCAACGCATTGCAAGAGCGGAAAAAAAAAATGAGGTAGAGACACTAATAGAGAAGATAAATAATTCAAATTTTTGGTTGAATGGTAAATTTCATGAATTTAAGAAGTATATAACTAATTGGTTATGCAACAAAAAAGTAAGTTTGTTTTTAACTTATTTACCATAGTTACCAGATTTAATGTGAAATGATTTTATGTAAAATTAATATTTTACATGTGTAATCAATTTCTAGGTGATATTTAAAGCTTGGTTAAAAGCACATTTTATAAAAAAACAATGTCATAGTTTTATAATCATCTGTTGTGTCATGTCAAATGTGTTATCATGCTGGCTTATTTTACCATGTTTTTAAATATTTAAAAATGCTCAAAGGATTTTGCTGCCTAATATTTATAAATTGCAAAATTTTTAACACATTTTTTTTTGACATTCAATATCAAACAATATTGAATGTCAAAAAAATGTGTTAAAAAACAAAAAGTTAGTTTCAAATTTTTGATTCAAAAATAAGTAGTTGTTATTTTTGAGTCAGACTTATTTATATTTTCATTAAAAAAAAATTTTTTTTTTTAGTTGTATATAGGATGCACAAATCTTTCCATGTTTGATCATAAACTCCTGAAACAATAACTTTCCTCATTATCGTCACAGTTTATAACATATAAATTAGAATATAGCATAACTTTAGGCTTAATTTAGTATTAAAATTTAATAATAATCTTATAAATGTGAAACATTTTTTTGCATTTAATTAAAAGATGGATAGGGACCTATCGCTAGGATCGTCTATTAGTCAATCTAATCACCAACAATGGCCTTAAAAGACAAAATGAAACTTTTAAGTACACCTTCAGCGCCACAAAAACTCATCTATTAATCGAATGTTAACCTTATCAGTTGAAGAGTTTTTTTGCTGATAAATTTGAACAGTTAGTATACACTGTTATTTTATATATTTACTATTATCTTTGGTAAGTCATGTACAGGTTGAGTTTCATTGAGTTTCAAAAACGTGGTTTGCCGCATGTACATATTTTATTGCATTTTGTATATGATGATAAGCTAGAAACAGCAGAGAATGTTGATAGTTTAATATCAGCTGAAATTCCAGATCAAATCGTTGATCCTGAACTTTTTGAAATTGTAAAAACGTGAATAAATCATGGACCATGTGGGATTTTAAATCCCGATTCTCCTTGCATGAAAGATGAAATTTGCACACAAAAATTTCCTTAAGAGTTTGATCCTCGCACTGCTGCAACTTTCAATGGTTATCCTAACTACAGGCGTTAACATATTGGTAGAGTAGTCATTAAAAAAAGGTAACCAAGCTGATAATCGATGGGTTGTACCCCATAACCCCTGTTTATCAAAAAAATACCATGCACACAATCATGTCGAAGCTTGCATGTTTATTAAGTCAGTGAAGTATTTGTACAAATATGTATCTTGAAAAAGTTCAAAGAAGAGCAACTCGAACAAGAAGTCTTTCACACCTAAGTTACGAATCACGATTAAAAAGGTTTAATATTACAACACTAGAAACTCAGAGGTTAAGAGGAGACTTAATAGAGTGCTTCAAAATTGTTCATGGTTTCATACAAGTTAAATGGTGTATATCTACGTCAAAAATAATAGTAAAACCTGATGGAACAATCATGGATACAGAAGAAATTCCATTCGAATCAAAAAAGAACTAATGAAGGAATATTGTCAAATAAGAGAGAATTTTATTCTTAATAGAGCAGCCACTGTATGGAATCGTTTTCCTCTGTCTATAGTGCTATTTACATCTAATCGTTTTTAAAATGTTTTCATATAGTGAAAACATTTAAAAAACGATTAGACAAATATATTGAAAGCGAATATAAAGTCACCGACTGATATAGAACGTGTTTCACGCTCTCGTTTAACATTATGAACATTTAAATCATTTTAATTGTTATTTTGTTAAATTTCTGCAAAAAATAGTTATTATTATTATGTCTATAAGGGGCATGATTGTGTTCAAGTGTTAGTTAATGAAAGTGCTGACCATGATGGAGTTTATACATATTTAGACTGTCGCTTTTTTTTTTTTTCTGCACCAGAGGCTCTTTGGGGAATATATGATTATTCCATAAGCGATACTTCACGTACTATTATCCACCTTCGAGTCCACCTTCCTGATAATCAGAGAGCATATTATAACGAAGGAGAAGAATAAGTAGCTATAGTTCGTGTAGCACAGCGTGACCCTAACCTAACCGCTTGGTTTTAAGATAAATGCTGGAAATAATGAAGAACGTCAGTATCCTTATGATGAAACTCAATATCACTTTGTTTTTTTGTAAAAATTGCCAGTGGAAAGTAAGTCAAAGAGGTAGTGACAAGGTGATTATTCGAATGTATGAAGTCAGTTCAACTTGCGAATTATTTTTTCTTAGATCTTTTGAGGATTTGCGTACTATTTTTAATACATTTTGTGAAGCATGTTAAGCATTTCGGTTTAATCCAAGATGACATTGAGTGGAGAAATACATTAACTAAAGCTGTTGCAACTCGGATGCCTAAATAAATTAGGCTACTGTTTTCCATCATATTAACTTTATGTAAACCTGATGATCCTTTAGACCTTAAGAATGTTTTTAAAGATTATATGATCGAGGATTACATTCACCATTCAAAGCTAGTCGTTCTTGCCGAACAGGCAACTCTTCGTCAAATTGAATCTATAATTAATCAGTGGCAAAACTTTAAACTTTATAATTTGCCTGCGTTAGATCAGTTTTTAGATAATGTCCCAGAAAATGATGATGAAGTTTTTCAGATGTTTATTGATGAAGCAAACCAAGTAAGACCGCTATTGAATGTAATCAGCGTAATGTAGTTGTGATTGAACTTAAGCAACATATGGCAATAAAAGTTCAATCATCTCAGTGGATAAACCCTCCATTTGAAGGAGGACTCATCCATACAGCCATTACTACACCACTTATTGAAGAGTCCTTCAATAAGTGGTGTAGTAATGGCGGTATGGATGAGTCCTCATTCATATGGAGGGTTTATCCATAGCTGGGTATTGGAAGACACCGAAGTAAAAACAGCAACCAAAAGGTTGTAAATGTCTGTGAAGATATAATAACTTTTTTGTTGCCGCTTTTTCTTTGGTGATTCTTTTTTGTTTTTACTTTTTTCAATTTTTTTCTTCTTTAATTTGTAATTATTTCATAATATATCATGTTAAATATTTAGTTTTGGACTTATATATATATATACATATATATATATATATATATATATATATATATATATATATATATATATATATTTATATCTATATATATATATATATATATATATATATATATATATATATATATATATATATATATATATATATATATATATATATATAGAGAGAGAGAGAGAGAGAGAGAGAGAGAGAGAGAAGAGAGAGAGACGTGAGATAAAAACTTTAAATTATACAGACTATAGTCATATACTAGAGTCTTATATATCATAAGAAAACTCTTCGATCAAGTATTTTAAAGTATAATTCATTTTTATTAATATTTTTATCTTTATAATAAATGGAAAATCTATTATTATAAAATAAAATTATTATTTACTACTTTACAAATAAACTAGCGGTGAATACATTAATTTTGGAAAAGGGGTGTGGTGTCATCTCCCTCCAACCTAGATAAAGTAAAAAAAAAAGACATAAATTGTGATTATTCTTAGAATTTTATTTAAAAAAAGTATATAATTAATATAAGAAATCAACATAAAAACATATCTTACCACATTACAAGACTCTAGTATAAGTTAAACATATTTAACAACATTAAAAACTTTAACTGCCGGTAGTATCCAGGGGACTTGAGGGGTACCGAACATCCTTACTTGCTGCCAAAAATGCATAATTCGTTCATAGCAGAGTGAATTTTTAGTGAAACTAGTCGTTTCTATATAAACTTTTGTTAAAACTTGTTCCTACACCATCACCACATATAAGTGGTGTACCTTTGTGTTAGGGTGGATATGAATAGTGTTAACACATCCAATTATTAAAAACAATTCGTTCTTAAAAATATTTTTATCTTTATAATAAAAAAGAAATCTATAAATATAAATAAAAATTATATTTTACTACAATATATAATATATACTAGTGGTGAATACATTAATTTAGGTAAAGGGGTGTGTGCCATTCCCCTTTACCTTAATAAAATTAACAAAAAAATTATAAAATGTATACTATTAGCAGTTATTTAAAGAATTTTATAAAAAAATCCTATTATTATGAGAATTATTGAACTTTTGCAAAACTTATAATATGCAAACTTACCACTGGCATCTTAAGTTGGCACAGCTAAATGTTACACCCAAAACATTATACTTTACAAAATTTAGCTTCAATTTAAATCACTATAACTTCCAAACTTACCATTGGCACAAAAATACAGTGTAAATTTTAATATTATCCAAAATTAATTATGAAATAAATATACCATAACTTACACAATTACCGTTCGCAATCGAATAGGTCTTAATTTAAGCTGGCAAACAAAACCTTATACTTTATAAAATAATTATTTAATTTAAAACACAACAATTTAAAAAACTTACGGGTGGTCGTATAAGGAGATGCAACTAAAGAATACATACAAAAAGTTTTCAAATCAATTATTTCAAATTTTATATAATTATTCGACAATCAAAAAACTATAATTTACAAACTTACTGTGGAGGTAGAAGTAGAAGCGACTAAAGAATACATATAAAACTTTACATTAAATAATTTCATTACATTAATTAATTTATTTAATTAATTGACAACGAAATTACTATAATATACAAACTTACCGGTGCACAGTGGGCCAGAATTCACTTTTACTGGACAAAATTCATAACTAATTTAATATTAGGACTATATTGACTAAAATTAGGATGAGTAATAATATGATATCTGCGCTTCTTATGGAGGTATTTTTTTTAATTCATTGCTATGGATACTAAATATCGGATAGCAAAAATCTAGTTTAGTATTAGCATATATTTTTACAAGTGTTATGTTTACTAAATTTTTCATAAGTACCAATACGAGGTTGCGCTTTTTGAAAAAATGAATATATTTTTTATTTAGTTGCTATGGATACCAAATTTCGCTTAGCAGCAACTAACTCTTATTAGTTGCATATGTTTTAATTGTGCAATGTACACTATTTAGCACGTGTTTTATTATGAGATCCTCGCTCGTGAAAAAAAAATTAGTTAAGTTTAATATGATTAACTAGTGTTATTACACGTGCTATTACACGTTGCTGGATAAACTTGTTTTCCTGTAGAAAAAAATTTATACTCTAGCTTAATTAACTAGTTTTTCTAATTAGCAGATTTCAAGAGCGTCTACGGATTTTTTAAATTTGTTTGGTTATACTGTTCCCATCCATTCAGAATCACCAAAAATCATTGACAATGTGTGTTACAAGTAGTACAAGCTTAGCAAACAATAACTCTGACAACAAAAGCTGACAAAGCTGCAATATTTCTTTTCTTTGTTTTTGATGATGATTCTTGAAATGATAATGTAGGTCTACCGAGTTGTTTATTTATACTGTCCTTAGTTATTAAAATAATTTTCAAGCCAAGCTGAAGTATTTCTGATAAACTTTGCACCGTTTAGATTACTTTGAATCCACTTCTTACCATAATCAAAATAAATACACGAAATTGACTCTCAAAATTTTTTCTTTGAAACTCCAAATTTTGTTCTTTAACAAAGTCGTATTCAAGTATACTGTCTACTTTTCATGCATTGACAGACTGTCGAGTCAAATAAATAAGTGAATTTTGTTTCTTGTGACACTCATTAAGCCTTAACAAAAACAGCATTTCAATATCTAAAATGAGTAGCCACAACCAAACCAATCAAAATAGACTATCAAATCCATTTGGTTTAGCAAGCCCTAAATTAATGAGAACAAAATTTAAAATACGATATATATATATATATATATATATATATATATATATATATAAATATATATCTTATATATAAATTACGTTTAGCATGAGTAAGGCCGTATTATATGCTTTCCGCTCTTTTTAAAATTTATGCAAATAAAAAATTTTGAGTGCATTTACAGATTCTTTGTTAAGTAAAAGAGTTCAAACGTAAAAGAAAGCCAAAGTGGCGCCTAGTGGCAGTCAGATTTATGAAATTATTAAAGCAAACGTATATAAGCTTTAAATATTTGAATATAAAAACAAGATGTAGCAATAAAAAAAATATATATTATCAATTAAAAGCAAAAGTTAGACGTTTAAATACAACTATTCGGCACATTTAAAATTGCTTTAATTATGTTAATTACTTACCAATTTTAGTCTTACAACTTTTAAAATCGAGGTTGATATATAGAGTTATAAAATAATATTTTGAAAAGCACAATATTTCATGTAAATGTTATTTATTTCCACCGAATTTTTAAACAACATTTTCTCTTTATAAATTTTTTTTCTAATTTACATTCGTATCTACTTTAACCACTGCATTAGTATATACATTAAAACTGTAAGTTTATATGATCAGTTTTAAATTGTTTTATAATAACTTTATAATGGTTCGAATCCATTTGGACATAAAAATTCTGATTTTGGTTATTATACTTTAGTCCAGTCACTGACCCACTGTGCGGTGGTGGTAGAAATAGATGCAACTAATGAATACATACAAAATATTTAAAATTCAATTATTTTATTTCTTTTTTAATTAATCGACAAACGAAATACTCTAACTTATAAGTGGAAGTAGATGTAGATGCAACTAAAAGTAACATTAAAAAACTTGCCATTGTTAGATGTTGGGGTCACTAAACATTACATAGAAAACAAAAGAATACAAGAAAATAGCATTTTAAAAAAGTGTACAACTTTTAATCATTTATAAATGATATAAATAGGACTAAATGTTGATATAGTTACTATCTTCAAAATTAATACAAATTTCAAAAGGTATAGTATAATTAAACTTTATATAGCCTTATGGTAATTAATTAAAACTATACAAGTTTATTATACTTACTGCGTTCATAAAATCGACTCAAGAAAAAAAAAAATTTGTTTTTATTGAAAAAATAGTATTGTCAATAATACAGGCAACACTATGCTGAACTATTTTTTAGTCAAATTAATAAATGGAAAAAAAAAACTTTTCTTACTTTTTTCTTAACTCTTCTCTAATTGACCCATATAAAAATGTAAATCTAATTATATAAATAAAACCAACAATAAACAAAAACTATAAATAAAACTATAAAAACTATCATAACTATAAAAAAAAACTATAAAAATAAAACCAACAATAAACAACAACAAACAAAAACTAAGAAAACTATAATAAAACTAACTATTATTTATATTAGTAAAAAATTATATTAAAGTTATACTCTAATTGAATAAGGATTCATATAAGCCTTATTTTCATTATATAACATTTCCTAATATCCTAGCATTTCCCTAATATTTTCATTATCTAATATTTCCTTTTTAGCTTTCTACTTGCAATAAATATAAAACCAAAAAAGAAATATTAAAAATGTGTAAAACCTCACATAAACTTGACTAAACTATATTATAGTAAAAAAAGGTTGTTTTTTTTAAATAACTAATTACTCAAATACTTATAAAAATAAATAAACATAAGAACATTAACTTGTCCTTTCAATAATTTGTCTACCTAAATAAGAAAAAAAACTTATTATTTTATAAAATTTTATCTATGTATGTCCCATTTAACTCTTTCCTGGTTAGTAGACTATATAATAATAATAATTATTAAATCATTTATTAAGCAGATCAAAAACCTTTTTAGATTGTACCTCAGTTTTTATTAAGTACTCTTTTAATAAGTGTCCTGATTAGATCTAGTTATAATAATTAGATGTAATCAGGACACTTAATAGAAGATTACTTAATAAAAACTAGAATATAAACTGAAAAGGTTTTTTTAAAAAAAATTAACTAACTGAATTACCAATCCCCTTCTTTTTTCAATCACTTTTTTTTTCATTCATTTTTCTATTCTAAATTTGATTATAATATCATATTTATATATAATATATAGTATGTGCAAACTTAATTCTTATTACCCTCAGCGGTGAAATTCAGCTGGTACGGTCCGGTACGACCGTACCGGTTGTTAAAATTTTCAAAGTTTTCCGTACTGGTTGATATACAGTTAAATAAATTGATAATATGATGTGTGTTTTACATTAAATTGTGAATAATATTTTGTGTGTGGTACAAAAGACTAATTTTAATATTTGAATAAAACTCACTGTCGCTTCTCGCAACTTTTTATATGAATTATATAAATTATTTGAATTGAATAATTAATATGAATTAGATAACTTACCACGCAAAACATTATTTAGTTGCGACAAACCGACCACATTTTAAAGTACACTGAATATTCGCGAACACTAAAACCCGCCAAACTACGAACAAACTAATTGTATTGGTTCAAAACATACGCTGACTAAGCGAAAAAAAGTTCGAGAGTATTCTGTTGAAATATTCCTTGAAATTGTTGTATTTGGGTTTTGATATTTTCTTAGCATAAGAATAAATTATTTCTCACCCTATGAATGAAACGACAGAGTACTTTGTATGGATTTTATAGGGAATGTAATAAAGTAGGTGATAACGACACTAAACTCCAATCGGAAAACATTTCAAACTTTAAACAAGCAGAACAAGGTAAGGATAATTATGATTAAAGTGCTAAACATTTGCATATTTCAATAGAGTGGAAACCATGTTCAGTAAAAGCCCACGAATCAAACAAAAAAAAATTACAATCATCAATAGAGAAAAAATTGAAAGAACATAATCAATCATCTTCACATAAAAAAGCAGGAGAAATATTAAAATCAGCTGAAAAAAACACTATTTCCAAAACCTCCGATGTCGCAAATGAACAGTATTTCAAGAGCACAATAAACATTTTTAATCTATTTTGTTAATTAAAAATAATAAACCATTCAGTGATTTTAAAAATTTAATGGATTAACAGAAAAAAAAAATGCAGATTTGGCGGTTTCATTGCATTCAAAATTTATTGTCCCAGTTGTCGCAAAACTCATCTCTTCAGAAATAAGAAATATTTTTGACATAATGATAAATACTGGTTGTAAAATTTAAATTATTATTGATGAAGCTTCAACTATTTCCCACAAAGCCGTTTTAATAATTTATTTGAATTCCGAAATTCAAGATGTCGAAGATAGTGTATCAGCATTTGTGGATCTTGTCGAATTTGAAGGAGCAACATCAGTAATAATTTTTGAAACTATAAAATCAGTACTCGAAAAACATGGTTTTAATGAAATGTTTTCATACGAAAATCTTATCGGATTTTGCTCAAACGGTGCTAGTGTAATGTTAGGAAAAAAGGCTGGAGTATCAGCAAAAATATTAGAAAAATTTCTAAATATTAGCATTTGCCATTATTTAGATCATCGCATTCAGTTATCGCTAGATGATGTCATAAAAGAAGTAAAAGAAATAAATAATTTTAGATATTTTTTCGATAAACTTTATGTTTATTATCATACTTCAAATAAACATCAACGGAATATAAATAATATATCTAAAGAACTTAAAATTGAAGTGCTTAAAATTGGTGGAATATTTGACCCTTCGTGGGCAGCATGTGGCGCTGGGACCGCTAAAGCAGTTTGGAAATATTATAAGGCCTTGTATATTTACTTTATTCGTAATCAAGAAATCGGAATAATGTCACATTTGAAAAATAAAAACTTTTTGAGAGACTTAGGTCTAGTCTAATAATCGAAATCTGAAAAGAAATATCTATACTTTATACATAATTGGTCAGCTTTGAGTGAGTAAGAACTTCACCATTTTTGAATAACTTTTTATTTACGTAAAGCTGAACAATTATTGAGTAAATTGCTTAACTTTACGTGAATAAAAATTTAATTATAACTGCTTAATTTTTATTCAAGTAAAGGTGATCGATTACTGAGTAAAAGCAATTGCTCATTTTTATTCACTCGGCCTTACAACATAAATCTAGAAGTTATTTCAAACAAGGAATTTTTTTCTTGTGCATCATTTATTTGATTATCCAAAATGTCACGCAATATTAACTGACGTGACACCAAAGTTTGCATAATCAAAACTGAGCCATACTGTCTTTTGCTTTCCAATAACCTTGGAATAAGGTGTAACAACATTAAACAAACAGAGGACGCTAAAATCCTTTACCTGTATAAAAGGCACAAAACTAATTAAATTTACGTTGTTAACAAATATTTTCAGAATCAAACCCGACTGGGATTTTTCATATTTGATTCTTACAAAAGGCCGCTCTACGGTATGTGTTAATTAAGTCGTGAAAGCATAGCAACAATCGTGAAGTACCTGTTCGTGCCTGAAGCAATATATAGAAAAGTAAATTATTAGTTATAAGCCGTAAAATACGGGTCTAGAAAAGTTCACACCCACCTCTATTATTATACTTCTATACTTATTCCGAAAGCTTAAAGCTCATAACAACTCTAACCCGGTTTTCGGCCTTTTTTTTAACATATTTACAATGCTAAAAATTCATGACTCAATACCAAAAAAACTATATCTTAAAACAATATAATAGTTAAAGAAAAAATAAATATTTTAGTCACTGCCAAACACAACAACTATCAGCCTACAAATCAACTTTAATACTCGTCGACTTAAAAACTCTCGATTTGTCGAAAATAAGCTATATTTCTCGTTAAAGTATTGCTGTTTTATCATAATTTTAATAAGTCTTAATGAAATTATGATAAAACAGCAAAATATGATAAACCAGCTAATTTGGATTTATTAACCGCAATTTGTTGTAAAAAATACATATGTACAAAAGAAGTTTTTACTCACGATCTACATGTTCCTAATGTACATAATCAAATCTACTCACGAGTCCTTTACACAAGGGGAATTGTAGGGGAAAGGGGGTTGTAGAAATTTAATTAGATCTGAAATTAAATTCGTACAACCCCCTTGTTTTAAGGACTCGTAGGTAAAAATAAAATTTTAACCATTCATTAAAAAAGTATATTAAGTTTACAAAGCCAAAAAGAAACAGGGAACCAACGGTGATTATGTCATATAAGTTAATTTTTTTTTAAAGGTATACTTTGTTAATTTCTATAAGTATTGACAAAGAGAGTAGGATTTTTAATCAATACGCCCTCATTGGCTAAAGCAGTAGCTTGGCCAGCAGTGTAAGTTCTTACAAATTCAAGAAGTTGATTCATGTTATTTTCAACATAAAACTTAATTTAGGCTCTTTTCTTTCACCATAAATACTTGGAATTTGAAAAAGTTCACACAAGAGGTACTCTATCTAAAGACACAAAGGTGCTCTAAATCTAAAACCTTAAGTTTATGTTGTCATGTCGGCATTATAAAGTGCAACAAATTCTTCTAGATAACTCGATTTAGGGCCATTGGATAGCTCGTAATAAGCCATTGGTATGGGCTTATTAAACAAGAGTTTTTGTTTCTGTAAAAGTCGCGCTTTCGGTTATATTTTCACTCAACCAAAGTTACGATTAGGATTATTTGTTCTAAAACTTTTCAAATAACTTTTTTTAGCCAACAACGCATTGAATCGATTGCAAGCGCGATTATAAACGGGATTGTTTGGCGCAAGTTTGATTATTTTTAATTCGAAATATTATGATGGTTCTAAATAAATGAAGAATTAAATTTTAACAATCGCTTACTTGATTTCTTAAAGTAGTGTCAGCGGCTGTACCGTCAAATTTTGTAGACTGGAATTTTTATAAAGAAGCAAATCAAATTCTAAAGTATAATCTTGTGGAATAGTCCAATCGCCAGGTTTAATGTTAAATGTAATTAAATTGCTAATGTCTGAGCTCGTATCACAACTAAATTTTTGTACATTTGTTGCAATCACCTCATCTTGAGGTTGAGCAGTCTTAAAACTGGGATACCTTTCGTTTAAAGTCGCTTTATATTCCACGTTGATGTTTCCAGTAGTAGCTTGTTGCAATAAGCGATTTTCGTTTTCTGCATTTGTAATACTTCATCTTTAGAAACGAGTTCATCGTGATTAGGCGTGTAACGGTTACCGTCTCCCGCTCGCATATATTTTGCTATTGAAGCCACTGCAAGTTTTATTGAAAAAGAAAGAAAGAAAAAACTATGTATGCATTTTCTTTTTTATTCAAACATCATCAGAGTCTGAACAATATATTTTAAAAGGTACTTTTTTATTTTAGACAAATCGAGTCACGGGGGGTTTAATTTTAAGCGTTTGCGGACATTTATTATGCGCATGCGTCAATTTAAAAACAACAACAACATCATACTTTTGATTATATTTAGTAATGGTCTTTTACCATAACCTAATAAAGAAGGTCATATCATTGCTTTGCAGATGTATATATCAGATATGAATTCTGTGGCCAAGGAGAACACTTTTGTTTGAAATATTTAAATTTATTAAATTTTATGTGATACAATGCATGGGAAATTATTTTATAATCATCCTTACTACTAAATCATAATAGTTAGGCGTTTATTAAGATATTTATGCTTTAAAGTTATATATATTTAAAAAAAAGATGGTTTTAACTTTATAATAAAATAAAAAAATCAGAGCCCGGTTACTTTTTTGAAGTTTAAAAATTTTGTAAATTAAATCTTATACTTTAGCAATAAAAAAAAAACGTTAAAATGACTGAGTTTCAAGAATCAAAACTAAAAGCATTAAGCAGAATGTGTGGAGAAATTTAGATAATGATAACGTTCTATTAACTAAAGGTATTCTTAAAATAGAATTTTATTTTTTATCCGAATCGATAAGGACCACCCAAATATGCATCCTCTAAAAATGTGTTATAGATGCAACTAATTATTAAGAAATATTAAAAAAGGTTCAAACATTAAAATTTTTTTTTTTTAAGTTTTATAAATGTATTTTTAGTTTTTTTTTCTTTTTATATAGGTCAATTTTTTTCTTTTTATATGTGTAATATGTTTTTATATATGCATTAACATGTGTCTGCAAGACGCGGCGTTTGTGAACTTGAGCAAGGCTGCCGATCTTATACTCGATAAAGGTAATTCTGACATCGCAGTAGGTCTGGGTGACACGACCAAAGCAGCGGGCCATCGTACGAACGGCATTCAAAATGATCATATAACTATAATCGATCAAAATAAACAAAGGAGATTAGTCACTACCGGATACACAATAAATGCTAGTCATTCTGGATCAGATAAAACAGAGTCGTATCGTTTCAGACTTAAATGCTTTGCAGCTTTAGCTTTCGTTGGAATAAATGGAATCAAGTATATCATTAACCGTTACGATTAATGATATACTTGATTCCATTTATTCCAGACTTCTTTATGACTGATCAAGCTGGAGACAACGCAACGTTACAGAAAGTTTAGATGTGGGCAGTCAGAAAATCATCAAATGTTTTGCACGTGTGTCTTTGTGTGGACCATGCTGCACCCAATGTATTCAGAAATGCGGAACAATAAACTGTGTCCATAAGTTGCTGCATCTTTCGGCAGGCTTAAAAGCGTTTAGTTCACCCAGCACCAGCATTCACACTTTAGGGCAAATTGCTATTTTTAAGCTTTTGACGCCATGCTATATGGCTAATTCTTTCTGTCTCTACGATTATAAACAATGGCTGAATACTAAGAATGAGCTCGGCGGGTTTTGTGGATTTATTTCAAACTGATTCCGAAGAGTCGCGAATAGTTCCAAACAGTTCATAAAGCAGAGAGAGTTAGTAATGCTGTTGTTCAACGTTGTGATTGACATAAATTTTAATAAGTTAGTGCTGACAGTGTTTACGTACTAGAATGTACGTAAATACCAATCATTTACAATAATGATTGGTTTAAGTTTTGTGCCGAAATCTATGCTGCACTCGGCGATATCTTGATATTGCTAATTATGGATCTTCTGGGAAGGGATGACGGTATATGGATCTCCGCGGATGATTAACAATATTGGGATGGTGTGCTAACATATTTTGAAACCAAAATTCCTAAAAGCCGAGAAAAGTCAATCAACCGCTGGTTATGACCTTCTTGTTAGTGCTATTCTGAAAGAAGTATTAGAAACGCTCAATAGACAGTTATCTGAAATGAACTTCTTCATAAATCTGGATATCGTCTGCAAAATGTAGAGACTGGCACCTCTCATAAATCTAGGGTTTGAATAGAATTCGCAAAATTTGACAACCAAAATATGAGGTGGCTCCACAACCGTCACCACATTATAATACATAATACAATACAACAATCATTAATTATAAATGGAGTGATGGCAAGTGGTCTACTCAGAGATTCATCAGTTACCAAGCTCGCATGCGAAGACAATGGAAATACATGGAAATGGGCGAGGACGTCTGATGCGGTGAAGAAGGCCAGAAAACTAGAGAGTACTTTATAGCAACAGTTCAGGCCGCCCGAAAACTATTTATTGTGAAAAAGAAGAACTGAAAAAGCAGAAAAATTCAAGAACATTTTTAAAGTGTTAGAAGATTATAAAAAACATAGAAGACCCGCAGGTCTTCTATGCTTTTTATAACGTTGCGTTGTCTTTTTATAACGTTGCGTTGTCTCCAGCTTGATCAGTCATAAAGAAGTCTGGAATAAATGGAATCAAGTATATCATTAACCGTAACGGTTAATGATATACTTGATTCCATTTATTCCAACGTAAGCTAAAGCTGCAAAGCATTCAAGTCTGAAACGATACGACTCTGTTTTATCTGATCCAGAATGACTAGCATTTATTGTGTATCCGGTAGTGACTAATCTCCTTTGTTTATTTTGATCGATTATAGTCACAGCTGATGTTGAAAAGTACTAGAGTCATTATCTAAAAGTCAGTTCCTCAACGAAATATTATATTTGCGTCTCAATGTAGCTCATGATATCTGACAGTGAAGACGTGTGAAATCGGACAACATTGATTGATTACTGACAAGTGTTTTAATTGATGAATACTGAATAATATATTTTGTTCGTGATGAATATATAAGAACAAACTGTATCTCATTCATTTTGCCTCTGTATCACTGCGACTCGAGTCACAGATCAATCTTTTAATTTCTGGAATGCTTTAAAATTGTAAATTGTAGGCTTTTAATACACATTAAAATAAACTATTGTTAACACGTCTGCACACCTTTTTGTTATGTCAGTTCCGGTCTTTATATTGTACACTTTTTTCGACCAAAATCCAAACAAACTTAGGCTGTACGGACGTAGTTGTAATCCACCAAAAATCAAGCATCTCATGTAAACCATAGTATACACTTGTGTTAAAGATTGCCATAATTCTATTAGAGATATTATCAATTGGAAGAATGTATTCTGTGAAGAACATGGGTGTCTTAGAACATCTGCTTTATGTTCCTGTAATACACCTTTCAAGATTGTTGTTGACGCTAACTAAAGCTAACTTTAAATCTTAGATATGATGCAGCTGAAAAATCTGAAATGCTTTTATCTACAAGCAAAAAAATAATGATTAACTATCAGAATGAACCTTCTAATGAAGTAAAATTTTTATCTAATTCAAGTGGATCTGAAAGTTTTGCACTGGTGATTAATGTACAAAACTATGTGACATGAAAAATCATATTACAATTTTGAAAATTTTTTTGAGGATTAAAGATTTATTATTTGCAATATTGGTATCTATTATTTACAGTTCGACTAAACATATACTTCAACTTAAAGAACAATTAACTTGTGCAAAACCACTTTATGAAAAACTATTGACTGAAAAAAATATAAAGTTTTATACAAATCTTTAAAATTTAGGAATGTTTCACAAACTTCATGAAAAAATTTCACCTCTAATAAAGAGGCATTATCGTCAAAGGATGACAGCAAAGAAAGGCGTAAATTTTAGTAAACACCAGAAAAAATGGGACCACCTAGGAAGTTGGTTTCACAAGATCAAATGCTTTTATTTTTGACTCTGACTGGGGTTACAAACTCTGGGGTAACAAAATTCTGACTGGGGTTACAAACAGACCGCTTTGATATTTCAAAAAGATTATGCAGTAGTATTTTCAAATCTTGGTTAAGGGTCTTAGCAGAGTATTTATAATATTTTGTTTATGCGCCTGACTTTGGAACAATAATTGCAACACCTGAACGATTTCATCAATTCAAAAACGAGTTTGCCATTATTGATTGTTCGGAAATTTTCATAGAAACACCTAAAGACTTACAACTACAGAGTGCAACTTGGTCTGAATATAAACATTATAATGCGTTATAGTTTCTTATTGGTGTTGCACCAAATTCAAGTATTATAGTTGTGTCAGAAGAATTTACAGGTCGAAGTAGTGATAAAAAGATAACGCTTGACTATTTCTTGATCTAGCTCCAAGTTCTAGTAGATTGATGGCTGATAAAGGGTTTAACCTTATTGAAGAGTGTGTTGAAAGACAAATTTATTTTATTACTGGTCGAAGAGGCACCTCACAGATGACAGCTGATGATGTAAGCAAAACTAGTGCTATTGCTCAAGTTTATGTCTTTCTTAAACTTCTATCTTTTCTTTTCCAGTTTTTATTTGATGTATTAAACTTCTAACTTTTCTTTTCCAGTTTTTATTTGATTTATTAAAATTATGTATTTATAGTACTAGAAGTATGTATTTATAGTACTAAAAGTATGTATTTAAAAGTTAAAAATTTTCTTGAAATTAATGAAGGAGCCATTTCTTAATTAAATATGGATTTTAACTGAATTAGTTCAGTTGATATTTAAGAAAGGTTGAAAAATTTGATGACTTTGAATTTTACGTGCTACAATAAAAAAGATTTCTTTGGTTTATACTCTTTTTTTCCAAACCCATTTTACCTGTTCACCTCACATTTTTAAAAAATGTGCAGTACAGTTCTGAAGTTCTCCCACTACACATTTTTTTTTTAAATGGAGCTCTGAAAAATTGCTTTTTTCAAACCTCTACTCCACATTTTTCAAAAAATCTGGAAAAGAGTTTTGAAAAAAAGTCCAAGTCCACGTTTTTAAAAAAAATTTAAACTCTTACTATTCCACATACTTCACATATTTCATTAACGCATATTATTCCGCATACTTTGTTTATAAGTTTACGAGGTGTAAATATTTAAAAGATTTATCGAATCTAATTTTTTTTGTTGTGAAGACAATGAAAACCAATTCTAATGTTCAATTTTGAATGTGTAACTAATTAGCGTCACAGTGCTGAATCCATTAGTATGCAAATTTGCATAATTAATATATATTAATTATGCAAATTTAATATATTGCATAATTAAGTATATAATTATAAATAATTATAATTAATGGTATATTTATATAATTAGTAGTATTAATAAATAGTATTAATTATTATCTAATAAATAGTAATAATAAATAAAAAAGACAGAGCCTAACGCCTTACTACCATTCCTCATAATGAAATGTAGAATTTTTCATATATGAATTGACTATTACCTTTCAATATCAATTTCGTAAGCACAATATGTGATTAAGACGTCTAAAAGATGTAGTTATACGTTTTTTATCTCCTTAAAAGCGTCTTGTGCCTACTAGGCAGTTGATACTGGTTATACTCCACTGGGATATTTCCAAAAAGAATGACAGTCCACCACACACAATTTTGTTAAAGAGCAGCAATTATTTTCTACTTTATCATCAAATTTTAAACATATTTGGATTCAAACTCCTTTCCGAACATTTAAGCTAAAACTTCTTATATTGTCAAAAAAAACTTATGCATAAGTATGTCTTCAAGTAAGTATTTTTTAACAGAAGTTTTAGAAATAAAATTAGTTTGTGAAAAAATACTCTTAATAATTTATTTTTTCGTCAAAAACTTTCTGGAATCTCCATAAAAAGCGCTTCTGTTGAGACCCAGGTTGATATACTTTTTAATAAGTTTTGCACAATATTGGGGTTTTACCCCAAATATCTTTGAAACCTGACGTAAAAGAAAAGTGATTGCATATTTAAAATCAAAAATACTATTAAAAAAACATTGCTTGCTCTGCGACAGAAAAATTTTTGTAGGCTTTTGTGATCCAATGGGGAATTAACTAAATAAACTTTAATCTCTGGGTGCTCTCAGACTTTTCCTTAAAAAAATTAAATTCTTATACATTTTTTGACCAAATAACTGAAAAAATGAATTCTAATTATTTAAAAAATCTGGTTTAGAACTTTTAAATTAAGTTTTTTTAGCTAAGGATTAATTCATATTTTTTCTTCAAAGTCCACTTATAATTTATAATCCATTATAATTTCATTAACATTATAATTAACATAATAATTAACAATATAATCCATTTTAAATAACTTATAATTAAATATATAATTATAAGTAATTATAGTTAGTAGTATATTAATATAAATAATAGTATTAACAAATAGTATTAATTATTAATTAACAAATAGTATTAATAAATAGTATTAAATATATAATTATAAGTAGTTATAATTAAATATATAATTATAAAATATATAAATATAGAATAACATAATTAAATATATAATCCATTATAATTAACAATTTATTCCATTATAATTAACAATTTAATCCATTATAATTAAATTATTAACCTATTATAATTTATAATAACTTATAATTTGTAATCCACTTATAATTCTTTAAAGTTCATTTATAATTGGAGCAACTAGTTTTCTCCGAAACAAACATAACTGTTTTCAATATATTGTCCCAGAAAAGTTCATCAAAATTAACTTTAATAGTGATACTACCTTCAAATGTAAATACAAAAAGTAGCAGTATTTTTTATTTGTTATTGCCATTTGACCTTGAACTTGATAATAATATTCGCTTTTTTTTCTCAAAACTATTTCTTGATTTTTGTTCATTTTAATCTGTTTATAGTTATCAGTTGACCATTCAATGATGTAGGACCATTCATTTAATTACTAGCAATCTATTTCCATGACAAGTGCAACTTACTTCAAAATCAGGAATGCAAGAAATAAAAGGATATCGTTTAAAAATTAATATTTCCGGATCATAAAATGTACAATTTAAATGATTTTTTTTAACAATGAAGTAAATTTTGCCTTAGCATGAACTTCACAATTTAAAGCATGCTTCTTTGCCATTTTGTATTTACTGTTTGATAACCCATCATCAATGTGATATTATTAAAGTGGTGTTCTAAATCTAAACCATGTTAGACCACATTATCAACAATTGATTTGAATCGTGATGCCGTAACTCGTCCAACATGATGATTATGCCACAAATGCTATTTGACTGTTTAATAGTTTCTTTATAAGGGTGTTGTATTTCTTTATCTAAATAAAAAAGGGAGTCTACAAAAAAATTAGACAAATTACTAATTACAAGTTCTGAAACATAATTTTTTACAAAACTCTTCCCGATTTCTAAAATTGTAAGTACGAAAAAAGTTATCTTTATTTTTGTCTTTGCACACATATTTTCACAAAAACAACTTTTTGGAATAAGATCTTTAATATTCTCTTCAAAATCCTCACGAACACATTTACTGTCTTTATGAGTTTTTACTTGGCTGTCAGACACTACATTGAAGTTTCTTTTAAGGTTTAATTTTTCTTTTCGGAGTTCTGAGCTCTTTTGAATAGCTTTATTCAATATAATTATCTTTTAAAAATGAAAACTTGTATACTTCTGCAGGTTCACTTTGTTTTTTTAGTGTAGGTACATTCCAATTAGATAAAGTACTAGTGCAAGTTACATGAGACACCACTACAAGAATAGCAGCTTCAATTCGAAATAATAATAATCCTGCTACATGATTACAGCTACCAAGAAGAACAGCTGGACTCGTGCAGTAAGCACTTAATATTTCAACACCAACAGGGTCTTCTTTGTCTTTTTGCACAACAATCCAAATAGTATATTGCTTCATTGAAACTCGTTGAACATTTTGTTTAGAGAATACAAAATGTTGAATTTTCATCAATGTTGTTCAGAAAAATGAATGAATTAGTAGAATATTTATTAGCTTTTCCCTGTTTATATTCACATTCAATGCACGTAGCTAAATCAGTTTTCTTTCCAAAAACTTCTGCATAAAACCTTGAAATATCACTAATCTATAAATAAGGCCAGAGCTTAACTCCATCGTTCACATTAGACCAACCAGTTTTCAAGTCAATGGGATATGGCAAAACGTTGTTCTCTATTTAAAGTTTTTGCATATACTCATTCAAAATAGTAGAAAGATTGCTTCATAACTCACCGTGCAGGCAATGTGTCCAATGATCCATTAATTGATTTTTTTCGTAGAGACAAATATGTTGTTAAAGCAACCGTATTCCAAAGTTTAAAATCTTGTAACGAAAGAACTCCAATTAAAAGTTTGTCAGAGTTTCAACTTGATGCCATATTTGATATTATTGTCATTCGGGATGGAATAAAGTTTGTTAGGATTTTGGTCGGAAAAAGTGTAAAATAAGGTACAGAACTAACATAGTAAGGTCTATTTTACATTGAAATATGAAGTCCTTGTCCCGGAAAACTATAGATGGAACATATCACAAGGTATAATCTCAATTAAGATATAGGGGCCTAAGAAAAAATTATCATTTTAGTTGCCTTTTTAAAAAATAGCCCCAATCCGACATCAAATATGTAGTAAAGCAAAATGCTTGGTAAATTTGGCTCAAAAAATGTTTGTTCAGTAAGACTAACTAGAAATAAATCCTCATCCCGATTGTCAAAGTGGTTAAAGTGCTTGTGTTGGTTCAAATCGTTTGGTGTACACACTTAATGTGCCTAATATTTAATGAAGTCTGGACATTAAGGAGACAATTTTCTCTACTTTTGTAAAAAAAAAGATTTTAAATGCAAACTTCAATTTTCAATAAGATTAACGGGGTATGAATCTCAATAAAGGGTTGTTCATAAACGATGTCACGCTAAGTTTAGTTTTCAAATAGAAGCTGGAGATCGTTTGCTTTCACTTGCACTAAGATTTGTATTGAATATAAAGCCCTGTAATACTTTAAAAGCTTTGCGCCAAAAGCCAACGATCTCTCACTTTTATTTAAAAGATAAATTTAGCGTGACGCCGTTTATGGACGAGCCTTGAGGTAAAGATGGTCTAAAAAAAAAAGGAAATTTGTTAAAGAAAAAAATAATAAGATCCGCCCCCGTTTTTTTTTTGGATAGTAATTTACAGAAGTTATAAAGTGTTAAACAAAAAATTTTATATTCAGCTCTTTTTTAAAAGCTATTAAAATTAAGCGAAATTATTAAAATGGTCGATGTGGAGTTGACTTGTTACCATGACCAGTATTATACGGGTCGTGGTAAGTCCGATTCTCCACATATTTAAGTCATCTAATGTTTTGTAAAACTTTATATACTGATAGTAATTACTTAACACATCTCAAGTAGGTATTCTAAATATTAAATACACTTGTACTAATGTCCAATCCTTTGATAAATAGCAACATATAACGAAAAGGTAAAAGTTTTTTAAAATTAATTATAATAGAAATCTTTTTTTTATGGCTTTAAAAAGTAAATGTTTCTAAATATGTAGTTATTCTTCTACCTCTTACTAAAAAATGTTGAAGTAAGGATTAAGTATATGAAAGGTCGGTGTTGCATAGATTTACCAAAACCCGTATATTACGGGTCATGACGGCTAGTATCGTTGCAAAAATATACATGATCATCTGTATCAGCTCCTCATCAACTTAAATATGACTTTGCATTATATAGAAAAATGCTTAACAAAGAGCGACTTTATGATAAAAGTAATAATATATCAGTATCTAAGTCTGCTTTACAAAATTCAGTAGGGTCAGGATATTTTACAAAATTATTAAATGACTATTTCCAAAGGCTATTTCCAAGCATCTTGCTTGCTAAACGAACCTAATAGCAATAGTTATAATAATAGTGATAATTTAAATGAAGCAATTAAGGGAGAAGTAAGCAAAAAAAAAGAAAACAACTTTCTATGTTTTTCAAATTATCTTTACACATTTTTTTATTACTTAAAAAGTCCATCAGCATTTAAGAAAGATCCCCAAGTCGCATCAAATAAAATGCATCAAATTAGAAGAATGGTAAAAGTCATTTTACCAGACTCTCTATTAATACCTAACCTGACTGTTCTATGTTACAAATGTCTGTTAAAACCTAATGTCTTACAAGATAAATGGTTCCCCTTCTTTAAAAAAAGATAATAAGCAAGGCACTCAACGTTCTTATTTGTTATCATTAATCCATTTCGTAAGTTTTCTTCTACGCTTTAAAGTAACTCTCACTGTTCCCAATATTGTTCCCTGCATACTGTCTGCTGATGTTCTTAATGTTGTTTAAAATAAAATTATCATTGGGAGAACCTTTTTGGGTGGTGAAGAGGCATGAAGAGAAGAGAATACGATGTTATGATAGCAGGTCCTTAAAATATAATTCTTAAGGAGTATTTTAAGTTATAACTAAAAGTGATTTTTCTCAAGATATTGCCAAAAATGTTAAATATATTTAGTAAAATAACAAAAACAGGCCGTCGGAGTTTCTATTTACTCGAACTGTGTTTACAAAGATTAGAGACTGTATTTGTTTGTCTTAATAACCAATAATGTTTTACGGCCTTGAGCTGTCTCAAGTATGACAGCTTTAAAATTTTGATAAGGAACTTTTTTACCAGCAGGAAGTTGTATCGTTTTAGTGAGAAAACCTAAAACCGCTAAACAGTACGGTTTATGTTAAATTATATTAAACACTGATCTGAAAGTATTTGTGACTGGTATAATCAAATTATGCGCAACGCAAAAGCGATGCAAAAACGATGATTCAAAAATGTCTGTTTTTTTAATGACATCTATCCTAAATATAAAAGCAAGTTAGCAGCCCTTATGAAACATAAAGAAACATCTCTACGGTGGTATAACCTAAACAAAAAAAAGAGATACATGGGAGGCATCTGAAAATGTTTCTGAAACTTTATTTGGTGATATTAATGTTGAATCTAAAGCATTGAATTCAGTCTAAATTCAGAAGTTTGTATCATATATCTAAAACCAATTTAAAAAAAAAGATTTAACATTCTAAAGTAAGTTAAGTTTATGAATGTTTAAATTTCTCTGAAATTAGTAATGCTAGTGAAAATGAAGAGGAATACAGTTTTTAATCCGTTTCATATTCAATGCACGCGATAAAAAGTTGGACAACAGAGAAATAAATTAATTAATCTATTTAATAATTTTGATAATATAAAATTAACTCAACCTTTAATACGAAAAATTGTTGCAGAAAATGAAATCCTGAAATTTCTTCTGGAAAAGCTTCAAAAATTGCCATTTTCTGCAACGCCACTTAAATCACTTGTCCCCAAACCGCGTTCGTCTAGGAACAGTCTGACATCTAAAATTTGGCAAAGAACCTGTTTCCAGTGCGATAAATGATTCCTAATGCTCTGCAGATAATAATGACTGTGGAATCAGAGTCAATACTTTTTCCAATTGCCGCCATTTAATATAACAATATTAATAGTTGATGCTGTTGCGATGCTCTGGAAATTTGTTATGTAACTTTTTTCATTTCCTTTGAAAACAATACCCAGATATAGTGGTTAAGCGTGAGCTACATGCTGTTGGCAGTTCACTAAAAAGATGACAAGGAAAACAAAACAATGATTGTTTTATTTCGCTCCAAACAAGGCAATCGCGGGGACCAGCTTTTCCATTTTTCATACTTGTATGTAGTATACAAACAGAAAATGAATATCTGTTCTTATATTATGATATGGGGTCTTTTCTTGACCCCTACAAACTGCTTGCTGAAATTCAGACGCGTTTGATCTTTTATTATTTAAACTACCAACATCAAAGTCAAGCAGTTTTGTTATAATATTATCAGCCATATCTGATTTATAATTCTCAAAGATATTGTTTATAGGGATGAAAACATTGCCGTGCTCCATGTCAGCTCTTTCTCTTATATTTCAGGATCTGGAAAGTAGCGATTCATTTTAATTAAATGTACAACTTGTTCAACAACGTTGTCGCTATTGCTGAATTTAGCTTCTACATTATGATATTGATTTTCTGAATTTTTTTCCTTTCGAAGACACTGAAAATATATAACTATGTTGTAGAGTTTTTTTTATTTACTTTTTTCAACCTGATCTTTCTTTTTTTATTCAACCTTAATCTTTCTCAATCTTTTTCAACCTCATTTTTTTATTCCATTTTTGAGCTCCAGATTTGTTATGATAAATCATTTTAATTTGACTACTAAATTAGGTTTTATATAAGTTGGTAATAACTATCATTCCAGTAAATAAAACATTCTATATAAAACATCCAAATTAACTAGTAAGTTTTCTTTATCTCTTTCAGTATAGCGTTCAGTTTCTGTTGGATATTGTTTAATATGAGCTCTCAAACGAATGATTACAGTGCCAGGAATGGCATTAACAGAAGAATTTCTGCCTCTTTTAGCTACTGGAGTTTTGCGTAGTTGTAACAGATGCGAGTGCCTGTAACACTATTTAGAAGTACATCCGTATGATTTCATAAATCCATTTTTACATATCTTAATACGAACCCCATCGTGCATAATATGGTACTTCACTACGAAAAATTTAGGTTTCGCAGAAGAACTTGGTCTAGATTTTTGACGGTTAACTGGGGAAACCTCAATTAATGACTGCAAGTAGATACCTTGTTGAGTTTTGGTTTCCATATCATGTAGCATAGTAAATATTTCCACCATGTAATCCACCGTGTAAATCTTCAAACAGTTTTTCTTGCAACTAAAATAAAAAAGATAAAGGTGGGCCTATACATGTTTTAGTATCTATGTTTGAAAGCAAATAAGCTGGGTTTCTACCAAAAACCCTAGGCATTTTCTTAATAGTTAGAAAATTAGACGACTAATTGGTTACATGGCTTTATTTATGTAATTGTAATTAATTCTAAGGTAGCCTAGTTTTGTTCAAAAATCATAAATGCAAACTTTTATGACACATAATCAAACACAACGGTCAGAAACCTACAAGTGTTGTGAATTTCCCTCTGCCGTTTTATATTATGCAGAAGAAACGACACATAACAGTATTTATAAAATTATTAAATATTTATAAAATTATTATTTATAAAATGCTTTCTAGATGAACATTACTGAAATATTACAATAGTTAATACAAATAAATCGATAAAAGCATACCTGCTAACATTAGATGCTGGTTTCTTGGCTGGTATTGTTTTTAAAACATGTTATGGTTGAAAAACAATACCAGCCAAGAAACCAGCAACCATATGTTCTTTTCCTGCCACTATAGCCTTCTTAACCCAGCACCGCATACATTTTTTTCTTAATGCTTTAAAAAATTTTTTTATTTGATATCAAAAACTAAGACGATAATTCGAAAAATTTAGAATATTCATGAATTTTTTCTTATGGGGGTCTTTAGGCTTTGTTTCTTTAAAGCAACAATATGGAATCGAGTTTTAAAAAAGACGAGATTTAAGATTATAATTATGCCTAGAAGCCTTGTAAATACTCAACAACAAAGTCAAATTTTGTAGCTTCCAACTTCTGTTTCTTTTTTTACTAAAATAGTAACATACAGTTATTGATTTTCTATGACATAAAAAAGACCTATACGTGCCTATTTTTCAAAATATTCCAAAAAAAATTTTGAAAAAAGGGATTTGGTACAGATTACCATAACAAATCAAATACAAAACAAACAAATTTGTTATTTTCTGTATTAATAAAGTTTAACAAAACATATTAAACATTTTTTAAAAATAAAATTCACCAGTTTCAATCAGTGTGATATATTTGAAGCAGTTTGATTTTGCAGTAAAGCACAATTTCACTTTGCATCTCTCACAGTAAACTCTTGTGATGTGCTGACATTCAGGATTCTTGCACCTTCCTTTTTTACGTCATCCATAAATACAGGCCAATGATGATATCCTTCTAAACGAATAGCTTTTATTTGTAGTGGGGCTGTAGGACCGCGCTTTTTTTTCTCCATAAATTCTTTTTCAATATTTGAAGAATTGGTTCTTCCTCTTTTGTTAGTTGTTGCTTTACCTTTTCTAATTAAACAATCAGTAATATTCATTTTGAACTGAGTTTCAATGTGTTGCCTTCATTTTGACGACGATATAAGATCCATGATTGAACCACAACCATGTCAAAAAAGTGGAAAAGCAATTTGTGGTACCACTTTTTAGACCGTATACTAATTCTGTGAAGACTAAGAAATCCATCTAATAGGTCTACTCCACCCATAAACATGTTATATGTTGTTACAATGGATGGACCAACAACATTTACTCTTTTGTTTGCTTTTCGATCTAAACGAGAAACATTAGAGACTGGGTTGACACTTTCATACGTTGACAATAGTGTTACACCACGATTATCAAACCATTTGATAGCCCTTAATTAAACACCGTCATAGGTGGTTGTCCATAACTCCACAGAACCTCTGCCATTCTTTCTCATGACTTGATCTGATGTCAATTTTATTTTTGAAAGACGATTTGCTCTTACTGTACCTAGACAACCAATTCCTTGGTCATGAAGTGTCTTGAAAAGATCAACATCTGTGTACCAATTGTACACGTATGTTGTACACGTTTGTGCAGAATAATTTATACCACTTGTTCCTAGGAATATGCTGAAGTAATGTTAGCACTATATTACCAGAAGCTTTTAAATTAGGTTGATTTAAGCACACATCAATGGCATCGGTATGAACTTGAAAGTTATAAATCAACCCATCAATACCAGATAAAACATACAGTTTGTAACCCCATTTCTTAGGTTTCTTAGGGTTGTATTGTTTGAGTCCAGATTTCCCTTTGAATGGAACTATTTGTTCGTCAATACATAATAATTCTGATGGTTTTAGATTTGAAAATTGTTTTTGTAAATGATCGACAAGGGAACGGATCTTATAAAGCCGAACTGTGCAGTTTTTTGGACGGGTCTGATTGTCACTACAGTGTAGAAACTTTTTAATTTTTTCATACCTGTTTACTGGCATTGTACCTGCAACTTTTTCAAAATAAAATTCTTTGCTCCAGTACAATCTAGTACTTGGCATCTTTACCAGACTCATTGCATACAAAATACCAATAAATTATTCAAGTTCGTTGCATGGCAAGTTCAATGGGGAAGAAGGATTGGATTGTATGGCATACCTATTTGATTCTTCTACAATAAGTTCAAAAATATAATTATTAAAAAACTTTTTGTAAAATTCAATTGTCTCTCAGTTCTTCATATCTTCATCATCACTTTGCATTGTCTCAAAGTCTAATGTTATTTTTCAACTTTGTCTGGATCCTGCTTTTTCCATACTAAGGGGCGTTTTTTCACTAAAAGTATAAAAAAAAAAAAAATCTATCATACTTTTAGCGATAAAAATAACAGATTAACTAATGTAAATTATGAATCATAAATAATGCAAAAAACATATATATATATATATATATATATATATATATATATATATATATATATATATATATATATATATATATATATATATATATATATATATATATATATATATATATATTGCAAGGTGCAGATGCTGGGGATGTTGTGTTAAATAGAATCATCATCATTTGTGTCACTATCACTTGGTTCTTTTAAAATTTCCTCATCAGTTTTACTCTCAATAGTACTTGAGGAAAATATTTCTTCATCAGTGTCACTTGAAAGGTCACTTTCTTTAGACAGATTAGTTGGTGGAATACGCAATCTGTGTGTAACCCACTGTTGTTGTTTTTTTGAACCATAAAAACTTTTGCAATTCATCTTAAAGTCAAAGAAAACATTTTGTGGGCCAATAACAACTACATAGAAAGGGTTTAGAAAATTACTTTATATGTTAAAAAATATCCTAAAATACATAATGTTGCTTTAAAGCTACACATAGTAAAATAAAGCTAGCAGAACCCATATATGGAAAAAATGGTTTTATTCCTTTTTATTACACTTACTAAAGATTAAAAATATTTAAAATAACTTTATATATATTCTAACCCTTTATATATGCATAGATATTTAGTTCAAAAAATACCTTTTTCAAAAGTAGCTAACCGCAGATTTCTTGTTTGAAATTGATAATAAAGACATTTCTTAGGGTCAAAAAAACAATTGATGTGTTTTAAACCGCGGGTTTATTAGTATATTTTACGGAATAACTAAACATATGCATATTAATTTAAATAAACACTATGAAATTAAGTCAAATTCTGTTTGTTTCTTTAAATATACAATATGCGGTGTCGGGTTAATTGCATCCCTTTTATATGTGTCAGAATTAACAACTCCTTTCTTTCTTTTCTTTTAAAGGATTGTCATCTTCATCTGAGCAACTCATTTTTAACAAAGAAATTTGTAAGTCATAAGCAATATGATATTATTTTATGTTACTAATGTTGACCGCAAAAAGGGAACAAGTCCCTGACGCGTTTTCTTTCTGCGGTTAACGCAAAGTTCAAACTGATGCCATGCCTTTAAAAATGATGGCAGGTTTATCCCATTTAACAGTAAATGGTGTGTCTAACCATTTAGAAGTGACTTATGTGAAAAAGTGAATTTTTAAATTTTGCGGACTTATTATCTTTTAGCAGTTAGCATATATTTTCATATATTTTCCTTATAAATAATTTCCGAATAACTTAGCTTGTATAAGTGTTTTGATCAACAACGCCAAATAAATTTTGTTTAAAAAGGAAATTATAGTACTTTATAATTCACAAGTCCGGGCCTCTTGAACATAGCCGATCCCCAGAGCAGTATACCCCTGACCCCACCCTCTCTACGGCAATGATGTCAACTGCCTAAAAAATGATTATATTATGCTCATTCAATTATTTACTTGTTGAAAACAAACGAAATAAATATATATTCTAACAGTTATCACTCTATGAACATGAAAGCAAAATAACAACAAAACCAAACTCATCTCACTATCCTTAACAAGATAGCTATCACTTTCAGAAGCTATCTTGTTAAAAAAAATTTGTACGGTTACCGGATTACGCATATGTTTTTTAATAAACTACAGATAACTCCCGAGGCAATATAGTTTGGGTTTTTTTATAAGTTTTTTTCAAGCAAAATATCAAACTTTAAAATGTCCATTTTAATGGATACTATGCCTTAAAAGGGTTAAAAGTATACAAGTGTATCTTTTTAAATGGAAAAAAGTTCGGGTGTTTGACTCAGCAGTAGTAGCCCTATCAAGTGTTATAAAAAGGCTTTGGCGGCGTAGGAATAGGTTTTATTAGCTATTTTGATGATAAGACCAAAGGGGATTTTTAGAAATGAGTAATAAGGTAAGTGTTTTTTAAAAAAAAATTTTCGAAAAATGGGATTTTTTTTTTCGTGTTTTTAAAATTGAAATTTCTACACTTTTGAAAAATTTACTTTTATAAATTTTTTATACAATTTATTCAAAAATTTTTCCATTTTTTTGACCTAAGTCACACTATTTATTTTAGCAAAGCCCATAGCAACCATCGTATCATCATGGTCCCAAATTAAAAGTCTTAAATTATTTTGCATCTAAATTAAATGTCTGGTTTTCGAGTGTAAAACAAAACCTGATAGTTTGGTGTAAATTTATTGAAATTTTACGAGTTTATGTAGAAATTTATGTCAATTTAAATCACAGTTGTTATTGTATGTAACAGTTGTTTGTATATTGTATGTACAGTTGTTATTGTATGTATGTTATTGTTGTAAAAGTTGTATACTTTATAAATATAATATTATATTTATTTTATATTTAAGCAGTTTGAAAGTACTTTTTATGAAAAATAACAAAATGCCAGAAACTAAGCAGAGATCTTCTTAAAAAAAGATAAACCTAAGTGTGTTTACAGGTCATAAAAGTCAGACGTATGGTGATGGATATCATGACATAAAAAGCAATCCCTTAGTGCCTCTCATCAAAACAACATCAAATCTAAAATGAGGATCAATACAAGCTGTCCTCTTTTTGTGTTAATGTCCTCTATTCTTGATATTACACAATTTGAAGTATACTACTAATATTGGTGATGGTGATTCATCATCTTTTGCTGTTTTTCATAATGCTTGAAAAGTATTCAGATTGCATTTTGTTAAAGAGACTGTGTTGTACGCATTAAATAAAGAATAAGAGCAAATCTAAGAATTATAAAAAAGTTAATAAAAGATAAAAGCTTGGTGTCAATTTGCTGTTGGTGGTCGCGATTGCCTTTCAAAGGATGTTGTTGACCAATTTAAAAATTGATATGAGGTAGCTATTCGGAATAATTTAAATAGTATTGAAAATATGGAAAATGCCATTTGGTAACATACTTTCATTCGATGCATGCTTTGAATTCAGTTCTTTAAAACATATGTCCAAAAGTATATTTCAGTTAAGTTTGTAGATGATTCCAATCTGAACCAAAGTTGTAGGATAGGAAATTTCAAAAACTGATCTGTTGGATTAAAAAATGACCATTATTTTTCAAATTTCAAAAAAATGTTTTATACATTTAATGTGTAACTTTCATACACTCTGATTAAACCTTTTTTTAAAGTATAAACTTAGCATGTAAAGTTTGCGAACTGAAATTCTCAGCTTTTGATTTTTACCTTTAAGAAATGATATCTTGATTGACTTGATGACCCTGACTTGATAACCTTGATTAATTGATTTTTTTTAAAACACGTTAAAACATTATCGAAATATTTTAGGGACCATTTAGATCAATTTTAGCAGAGCATTTGAAACTTTCTTGACTCCTGGGTCCCGTAAGCATATTTTGAAACCCTATACAGGTTCAGAATAGACAGAAATATGAGCAATCTGATTCGCTGATTTTGAAAGAGAGGCAAGTGCGTATTAATTGAAAAATATATTTAAAATCTAGGCAGATTATTGAAATAAATTTCATAGTAATGATTGACTAAGTTTATCAATACAAGTTTTGTATTACGAAATTTATTTTATTTTAGTACTCTTCAGAATATTTAAAAGGTATCAAAATCTAATTGTACAAGTGAATTTTCACTCGTAAAAATCTCAAAATTTCAATAAAGTTTACCTTAATGATGGAGCTTTTAACGGTTGTTAATTTAAAGAAATGGAAAAAAGATTTATGTGTTAAAGTAAATTCGAAAAAATTTATAAATGTATTTCTCGTAAAACATATTCTTGGAAGCATGCTCAAATACAAAGTTTATATACAGTTGTACGAGACGACTTGTGAAGTACTTTTGCCTGTAAAGGTTATATGAAGTTTTACCAGACAACTGTTGAAGAACTTTATTTATAAATTGATTTATATGGTAATTATAAAGAGTTGAACATTAGAGTTTTTAAATAAAGAAAATTTTTACTGATTTCAAAACTAGCTTATGTGTTCAATGTCAATATATGAGCTCTGAGGAGATTTTGTTTTCGTGTTTTGTTTCAACTATAGTTTTGAGGAGACAGATTTATTTTTTTATTACATAACTCTAATAAAACATCGTCTTAAACCATTTAACACTTTTTGAAAATTAAAATATTTAACTGGAATTTGCATGTGTGCAATTTTGCAATAATTATTATGTACTTTTCGTCAAATGTAATGTCCATGTTCTATAAAACATGATCAATACAAAGTTTATTTGCATATGCAGTCCAGACTACTGCTAAAGTAATTAAATTATGCAAAGTTTAAATTTTAAGCTGAGATGGAGGTTGTTCTAAGCTCTTTACTGCATCTTTATACCAACTTGTTAATTATAAATATTTAAACATTTATATATATTTTTTAAACTAGCTTACATGTTCCATGTAAATCTATCAACTCTGAAGAAGTTACTGTTTAACCTAAATTTTGAAAAAGATGATAAAGTGTCAATATTTTTATTCACTTAACTTTAATAAAACATCATTCTTAAACCTTTAAACACTTTGTGAAAAATTAAAAAAAGTTTGGTCGCGTATTTTAACTTACATAAATATAGGATAAAAATTGTATATTAATAATCTATTGGAAAATTCAACAAAAAAAGTGATATTTGTTTTTTTACTGAACAGTTCTTTTGTACAGTTACATATAAGCGTTGATATTACAAGCTAGCAAAGAGTATTTAGGTTAAAAAACTTAACCAAATGAAGGTGATTTATGGCAATTATTGTAATGAAATAAACTTCATCAAAACAAGTTTTAACATTTGAAGAAGTAAGTTATCAAAAAAAATTTAATTATATTACTTCAAGATAAAACATGACACGTCTCTATTTTTATATTATTATAGAAAGCGTATTCACAGAAATTCAAAAAATGCACACTCAATTATATTGGTTATACCAAAGATAACATAATAAAACTATTCATACAATTTAAAAATATGAAAGATAAATAGTTTTTTACTTTCATTTTTTTTTCCTCAGCAGTATATAGTGTTAAATAAATTGATAGCATAATAAATGTAAACTTTATCAAACTTTGTTGCTTTATTTGACATTATTTACCATCAGTTGCTATCAAAGGTAAACATTTTTTACCTATTATAGAACACAATAACCAATATATATATATATATATATATATATATATATATATATATATATATATATATATATTACACTTAGTTTTCATAAAGGTGTGGTAAGTTAAGAGTTATTCCTTTTTGTAATCAGTTTACTATATCAAAGCACACTTGTGGACATCAGGTCATAAATTTTTTCTTATTGTTTAATATGCTACAATGATTTGTAATCTTTTATTACTATACATTACCAAAGACAATCTAAATCAGCTCTCGCTCACAATTGCTTTTATTTTGAGAGTGTTGTAAATTATCTGGGCTAGTTAAAAAATCAATATTCTCAAACATAAAATGTTTTAGTGATGTATACATTTTATATATGGGAATAATAAGGGTAAAAATCTGAAAAGAAATTAGGTTCTTTTTAAAAGTAGTTTTCTTTTTATATAATAAGATTAATGGGAACTTAATTTGAAAAAGCTTATATCAAGTTAATTATATTCAATTGATACTACTAGGTAAATTTTAAAACTATTTCATTCTAAGGAATCATAGCATAGTCAAGTTTTACCATCTGGTTTATAGTTTGTTACAATGGCTGTTATTTTTAAATCTTAGAGTTATAAAAACCATTAGGAAAACAAACTAAATTTTTTAAACCTTTATTTTTAAGAAAATATTATGAAAAGCACGGATGTTTTGAGTTGTGAAGTTTTGTAAAAATATAAGTACTATTGTACTTATATTTTATACTTATTACTTATGCTTATATTGTATTATTGTACAAAGTCTGATAAAAAAATCATACTTTTTTTCTTATTTTTATTTGGCAATTACTCAGTTTCACTTTCGCGATTTACACTTACGCGACCAAAGGCTCTCTTGCTAACTCAGCGAATCAAATTGCGCATATCTCTGCCTATTCTGAGCCTGTATAGGGTTTCAAAATATGCGTCCCGTAACCAAGTACGTTAACGTAATTTGGTACGATTAGTATTGCATAATTTACGAGTTTATTCAACAATATTTTTATACTCTGTTCTTAAATATAGTTCGCGAGTATTTGTTCTTATTACAGAATAATTTTATTGCTTGTGTTGTATATTATAGTATGAAACTTTGTTATTTTATTGATTTTTCATGCAGTGCCCTTATATTAAACTTTTGATAAAACTTTTATTGTACTCGCTTTACGTAAAAAAGTGAAAAATACTATTGCTGCCTAACCCAAACTCTCAGTCGATGAGATCCTTCGATATATAGGTGCTCGCTCTAAACCAGTCAATGGATGAAGTCGTCAGAATTTCCTTTATCAGTATGACGTCATCGGTCACATTGAAGTCAGCACAAATTTATGTAAGTTAAATTTTAAATACGCTTTGTATAAAGCGAAAAATTGCACTAAGTCGTATAAAACAGATTAATTATAACAAATATACTCCATATACAAATGTAATACGCCGTATAAATTGCACTAAAAACACTCAACGCTAATAAAACAGAAATAATTTTAATTAAAAGTAATTATTCAACTAAAATGGTTTAAACTATTTAACTCAAATGGTTTATACTATAAATTAGGTATAAACTAAGTATAAAAAAAATATTTTCGTTTAAAAGGCATAATCTTTAACTAAAACTAAGTGAAAAAGCGAATATTAAGCTAAAACGGTATATATTATAATTAAAATATACTAAGTTAAAAAAAAAAAGCTTAAAACAAATAATTCCACAAAACGGTGTACAATAATAAACAAACAATATAAAACAGTAGCATCCTTAACCCTTCAGAAAGCTTCAGTTATGACCATTTTTACAAAAATTATATGCTTTCAAACTGAGCATTTCTCCTTTTCACATTTACTTGCCGAATGTCTACTCTAACATAGTCTTTTTTGTATTTTCACTTAGAAATTGACGGTCTGTGTTTCAAATAGTGACTATACCTTTGCTCTAGTTGGAAATATAATTAAACAGTCACTATGATTTATGTTGCTATTAATTGGTTAGGATACCTGAAGCACATAGTTCAGCTGCATTTATAAGTGCTTAATATGACGATTGTACATGCTTTGATGATGGAACATTCAAGTTCCACTAGAAAAGACCATGCTTGAAAAAAAAAAGTGTTTTTTATGTAAAATGTCATTTTATTGTCTTTCCAAAAGTAAATTATTTGATAAGTCTTTTAGAGTATAAAGATGAAGAGTTTGGGTTTTGGAAATTGGGGATTTTAAATATGTATCTAACAATGTCTTAGCAAAACGTTTTGTCATGTATGTATTTGACAAGTTGACCAAAATTGGTTGTCTATTTTTTGTTCTTTTGCTCTAATTTTACGGCAGTAAATGTTTTGTAATTTATTCAAATGTACACGGAAATAAGCAAATAAACAGGAGACAGTTAATTTTGATGTTGATGTGCTTGGTGGAAATAAATTTTTCCTTTTAGCAACTGGTGTGTTTG
>NC_088934.1:53325000-53327500 GCF_038396675.1 Hydra vulgaris
GAACAAACAGAAGCACGAAATGAAAAAGAAAAAAAAAATTATATTTTTCTAAATTGTATTTTCAATTCATAAACAAAAACAAAAGCAATGAAGAAAATTTTCAAACAACTGAAGAATTATTTTCACTTAGCCATTTCATTAAGTATGGTTAAGTTAATTTTTAAAAAGGCACAATTTATTAGTGTTTCATCAGTCATGTTGCCGGCTCTTTTTCGATTAACTACACCACATATGCTAAAAAAACGTTTAACATAAGCAGAGGATGTCGGTATAATAAAAAGCATGAGACACAAATTATAAAGATATGGCAATTCTTTTCTTTCCTCAAACCAAAATGCATCATAATGAGTTTTGTTGGTGAAATTATGGTTTTTTAAAATGTTTACAAAGTTAATTCTTTCTTTCTAGGCTCTTTTTCTAGGTGTCCGATGCTAAGTTCTTTTTTGTTGTACTCTACCTGATCCAATTCTATGCTTTGATAAAACTGATCAAAGGCTTCATTGTCAGGAACACTTTTTTGAGAGAAACTATTATTAGAACCACTTGCTGTCAAATCGTTTTTTACGTTTTTTTTATTAAATTCAATTGCCAAGTTTACTAATGAACTTAGTCCCAAATTGACTGTGGCTTTTGTAATCGGTCTTTGATACCATAGACAAAGTTTAGAAACATTTAAAACTGCAACAGCTGCATAAACAGCAGAGTTAAGCTCATGCTCAAATTGTTTTTTTACATTAGTTATCAGCAATTCGCAAAATTTTAGCCATTTCCTCATATTGCATGATTAATAAATGCAAACTTGGTACCAATTCACCAATATGTACGCAACTTCTTTGATTCAAAAGCGTAAATCTATATGCTAGGAGCATCAATCATAAATAGAATTCAATCTCTGCTCGAGTAACTGGACATTTAATAGTTTCAAAACAATGTTTTTTATATGCTTTGTAAAAACAAATCAACATTTAAAAGCTTGATGACCAACGAGTTAAATTTTCGTTTCTTAATCTATTTTTTTGTTGTTGAAAAATTCGGGCAATTTGAATAGTCTGATGAGTTTTTTTAGCAAATGAACAAAGCAATGACAAAATAGTTTCTAATCGTTTGCATGACCTCACAGTATTACGTATAGAAATATTAAATTTGTGGTTTTCAAACCACAATCAATTAGAGTTTGAACTCGGCAGCTTTTCTGCTGCCGAGTTCAAACTCTAATTGATCTACTATACTATGATCCCTAAATTCATAATTATCAGCATCATCAATTCCAGTAGCATTAATCTCAGCATCAATCTCATTAGATAGTTTGCTGAATTTAATATCATTTTGGATTGGATTTATTTCTTCAGTAAGCAATTCGTTTATTTCAGGTTCAATTTTGTTTTCAGGTGAATCTTTCAGTTCCTGATCATTTTCATCACTGTCGTCATTCTCAAACAATTCTTCTTAAAAGTCTTCTTCAATCCAATTGCCGTTTTCCAATTCATAATTAGGCATTTGTGGAAAAGCTCTAGGAAAAGCTTTACCACCATCACTCACATAACCGTCAACTTTAGATTAATCGAAATCATATTGATTTAATATTTCTTCTGAAACCAACATAATATTTTCAGCATTATGTGGGCCACTCATTCGTTGAAGACCAAGAACTATTAGCTTCTTACTGAAATCAGCAAAGGTAACCAGGCAACATAAGGAAAAAAATCAGCCAGCTGGCGGCTTTATAGGTGATATCTGACCTATTAATGTAATAGGTTTGGCTATTCTAAGGCTTTTTTTAATGATTGTTTTTTTTATCATTTCTACTACCATAGGAACTATATTATAGACAAAAGACTTCTCGCATGGTAAATGAATTTTATGACGCTCTAAAAGTCTTTTTAGATGAATGTTACCTAGCTCTTGTGTTGCCATATTGGATGACATTACATATTTAGTTAGATCCATAATATTGTCATCTAACAACGAGTCATCATCATTATCAAGACTTATATCATCATAAGCCTTTTTCAAAGCCATAAAATCGTCTTTGCGTTACATTGTGTGGAATTAAAATGCCTAAAAAAATTACCACTTTTACCTAGTGGTTCATGTAATACCTTATAGCAATAAATGCAGGTAAAATGTAATTTTTCTTTCTTTCCGGGCTTAAAATCGATTTCGGTTCGGCAATGAAAAAAGTTTAAAACCGAACTGTAAGTTTTTTCAGTGTCACCAAATTTGAAAATTTTACGCGGAAATTTATTGTTTTTCAAGTTATGTTTAATTTCATTAATCTCTTTAACATAACGTTTAATACTAAAAATGAGTAGCCTCCTCGACTGTAGTGGCCCCCCTCGGGCCTTGGGTAGGTGAATAATCTAAAAAAAAAAAAAAACTTATATTTGTTAATAAAGCATTGCTTTTGCTTTTTCGGCACGATGGTTGACTATTTTCAATCGACAATACGGCTAAGGCACGATTACTTCTATCAAAATTTATTTGCTTATTTACAGACTAA